>NC_058085.1:88623817-88839484 GCF_014858855.1 Bufo gargarizans
TCTGCCTACAGCTATCAGCCTACAGCAGGGCATGATGGGATTTGTAGTTTTTTTTTAGCTGGAGAGCCGCAGTTTGCCTAAAAAAATAAAATAAAACTACAAATCCCATCATGCCCTGCTGTAGGCTGATAGCTGTAGGCAGACTGGGAGTTGTAAAACTACAACAGCTGGAGTACCGCAGTTTGCCCATCCCTGCTCTATCCCATTGAAATGAATGGGAAGGAGCAGCTGTAATGACACGGCTCGAGCGGGTGAACAGCAGATAACAGCATTCCACGAGCTGACTGGTGGGGGTGCTGGGAGTAGGACCCCTGCTGATCTGATCAATATTGGAAAAGTGGAAAACCCCTTTAAACTGTGTTACCCATAGGAACTGATCACAGCAGCGTTTTCACATCCGACAGTCTAACGGAAGTGAGGACGCTCTCCTCCTCTCATTTTCCAACCTCTAGTGCCGACAGCTTCACCATTTCCCATGATACCATCCGGCACAGCAGAAATCAGAGCCGCAGATCTTTACACCCCATCCCTATGGGTGTTTTATCAGAATCAGTAGAAGCAGCTGAAAACAATCAGCAATCTTCCCTTAGGACCAATGTGAGGTTTTTTTTTTTGTTTTTTTTTGTTCAACTGAATAGGGCCGAGCTGCACCCATGCCACATAACCAAGGGTCATGGCATCACTGGCCTAGGGCAAGCTACTTTTACACTAGCGGCACGGACCTCCGGCAGGCTGTTCCGTCGGGTGAACAGCCTGCCGGAGGTCCGTGCCGCTAGTGTAAAAGTAGCCTAAGCTGAGAGAAGACCGCGGCGCTACTGTGAGTGCCAATCGGCGGGGGTCCCGTATGTCAGACCTCCACCGATCAGATACAGAAGACCGATCCAGAGGACAGGCCATCGGTAGAGCCCCCCCAACCTGCGGCCCTCCAGCTTTTGCAAAGCTACAACTCCCAATAGCTGTAGGCTGTCCAGGCATGCTGGGAGTTGTAATCTGGCAATAGCTGGAAGGCCATAGGTTGGGCATCCCTGCCATAGAGTATGTCCAGGCCCATGTGGATGCTGTACAGAGAAATACATGTATAAAGGATGAAATCAAATGCCTGCCTAGAGCAGCTGCTGTAGAACTACAACTCCCAGCATGCACATTTACTCTACGATGCTCGTAAGTACCATAAAAGTGAAAGGAGGATTCTGGGAGTTGTAGTTCCAAAACGGCAGGAGGCTGCTGACCTCTGAGCCAATCTACGGGGGATTCCAGGGTGGGGACATACCCTAGGACCCAGCTCTGGCCATATGGATCGATGTACAAGCCCCATTATTTTCGTATGTAAAACACAGGTCGGACCGCTCGTTTTCTGGAGGATCTAAGTCATTGCGCCTTGCGACACGGGCAGATAAACTGCCGGTAACGACACAGGCCGATGAGCTGCCGTCAGCGATTTTTACATCAGTACAGATTACCGCTCATCTCGTTTCCACCGGGCAGTGGCGGAACAATCAGGTGAAAGGCCCTTTAGTCACCGGGATGTGAGTCACTCTGTACAGTCGCCATCTCTCGGGACGGGGGAAGGGCCCAAATCCTGCCTAAAGTGGAAACATGGTGGCACGAGCGCAAGCTTTCGGTCACTAGAAATGCAAGGGATCCGACCGTCACCTGACCCCAGTCTCAAGTCGCATTAAACATCAGGGAATAGAAAGATCCCAGAAATGGATCCCATTCGGACGCGATTGACGGCGTACGGCGACACCGTGTAATGTTTGTCAACGGCATCACAAAAAAAAATAAAAAATCCAGACATGGCGGCTATTGCGCTGCCACTTTTTACTCTATGGACTTTAAACGTACACTGCACGCAACTTGGCCGTGTTTTCACAGTTCTAAAAAACAGTCCCGCGACAAGTCGAACATATTTTTACGTCAGAGTCAAACAAGTTACGTAACCGCCTGGCGTACACGTAAAGCAGCCCGCCCACCTCATCTTTAGGTTTACACATTATATGAAGCTCCATGTAACTTCCACAGCCCTGTCCACTGACACACTCCTGAGGACAGCGCCCCCTAGGGTGGAAACGTTACTAACTCCTCACTCCCCTCCACTAACATACGCATACAGCCCACACATGACTGCACTGCTGTCCAGCCCCCCTCCCCCATTTTAAGGACTATCGAACCTCCCCCACCATATGTATGACAGACCCCCGTCCCTAAAGCAGACGCCCGCCGCCTGTGGTCACCAATAACAAAGCCCTCGCCGAGAACACTCACCGACAACCGGTGTCAGGGCCTCTCCGTTCCCCTCACTCGACAGTTTCAGGGCCCGGGAGGAGGCGGAGCCGTTGGCGATGTGAGAACCCAGTCCTATAGGCTGACTGGCTCTCCGGGGACCACGTGACTTCTGTAACTCTGGGCAGGGCAAACTTAAACCAGCGCCAACCGCCGCCAGTATAGGGCGACCATGTGACTGGATTTAGGAGGGGAGGGGCTGGATGTGCGTACGGGGGATGGCCACGCCCCAAGTGTATCACTGCAAAGCTTTATTTAAAAAGGAAGTGCGTACACGGCCATGTGTCTGTGTTTATAACGTCCAGAAATGTGGAAAAGAGGAAAAAATAAAGCTTTATGTCACGTGGTCTGGCGTTACCCCCGTCTGACGCAATTTGCGTATTAATATAACATGAGTATGGCCCACCCTGAAGTAATGAACCCTGGGTGTCCCCTGGGTAACCACAGAACTCCAGCTGCATTAGATACTTTGCTGATAAGGCACCATTCACAAACGGCAGATTTTCTTTGCTTTGGCGCGTACAGTAAGGCCACAATTTATCTAAACTGGTGTCAAGGAAAACTGCCTTAGTTGCCCATAGCAACCAATAAGCCCCATTATTTCCTTATGTAAAGCAAGTCGGAGCGCTCGATATCTGGAGGATCTAACTCATTGCGCCTAAGGCTACTTTCATATTTGCGTTTTACTTTTTCCTATGACGGATCTCAATACCCGGAGGAAAACGCTTCCGTTTTGGCCCCATTTATTGTCAAAACTGAACAGAACAGAGAATGCATTGCGTTCCGTTGGGTTGTGTTCCCATACCGGAGAGCAAACCGCAGCAAGCAGCGCCCGAGAACTCAAGATGATGCTGAATAGATATATTTATTTAAACTTTCTTCATCTGATGAAAAGGTATAGAAGATAGTAACAAAAAAGGCAACAAATAATTATTAACAAAACAACATAAGTTTGGGTGGGAAATCCCAGTGCCGTTGGGGAGGCTAAATGGAAAATCCAATTACCGGTAAGTGTAATTATCAACTTTTCCATACGCCTCCCCAACGGCACTAAGCAGGAGGATTAACAGAGTAAACGAAAATTTAGGGAGGGACCACAGCGGACAAGACTTTACGCCCGAAAAAAAAGGTCCCTATTAGAGATAACATCCAGTCTGCAGTGTTTGAAAAAAGTACTTGGACTGGACCAGGTCGCAGTCTGGCATATCTGGGCCAGGGAAGCCGAGACACCTTCCGCCCAGGAGGTAGAACTTGCTCTAGCCGAAAGGGCTTTTAACTCCAGGGGAGGAGTAGCACCCTTCTCTCTATATGCCCTGGCAATGGTCTTTTTAATCCAGCGGGAAATAGTTATTTTTTGAAGCCCCTTGACCTTTGTTTCTTCCTGCATACTGGACTAGTAGGCGATTTGATTTTCTTATGTCCTTAGTGGCTTCTAGGTAAGCCAAGTCGCATCTCCTGACGTCTAGATTGTGGTACTGAACCTCCTTGTCGAACCTGGCCTGTGGACAGAAGGTAGGTAATGAAATTTCCTGCTGACAATGGAATTTTGTAAATACTTTAGGTAAATAAGAAGGCTCATGCTTTTAAAATTATTCTGTCATCCAGAATAGTTAAATATGGTGGACGGCAAGATAAAGCCTGTATCTCTCCTACCCTCCTGGCCGAGGTAATCACAATTAAAAAGGCCGTCTTTGGGGAGAGTAACCTAAGTGGGATCTCACTTAGAGGCTTAAAAGCATTCCAGATCCTAAGATAAATCTTAGACGTGACAGGCTTCCTACTATTTAGTAGGGTGTTAATAACCGCGTCTAACAGTCCTTTGGCTCTTAGATTAAACGTTCAACATCCATGCTGTCAGATTCAACTGTCGCACATCCGAAAGTTGGGCCGGGCCCTGAAGAAGAAGATCCGGAATCTGAGGGAGAAACCAGAACTTCCCGCTCAAGAGGCTTAGCAGAAGGGGAACCATGTTCTTTTGGGCCAATATGGGGCTGTCAGGCTTACCCGGCATTTGTCCTCCATTATTTTTATCAAGACTCTGGGAATCAGGGATATTGGGGGAAATGCATATAGCAGGCCCTCCGGCCAAGGACCCGGGAATGCATCTACTCTTGTTATGGACTATTGATACAAAATGGATACTTGCTTGTTGAGCTAAGATGGCGGCCAGGCATTCTGCCAACACCTATAAACTAGAATCTTACTTTGTGTTTTTATCATGTGTTTCTTTGTGGTTTCCGTTCAGCTCAAGCAAGCAGCTACAAAGAAAGAAGTAACGGTTTCACCCAGGAACAAGGGGGGGAGGGAGAAGGAATTTCCTCTGGCCGTCAAGGTTACAGAAAAGTAGAGAGTTCATAGCCAATAGAAAATATATACTTTATCTTTCACCCCCCCCCTCACTCCCTCCTCTCGTGAAACCCATGTTGTTTTCAGAAATAAACCAGAGATACTGATTAACTCCATGTAGTGAGTTGTCTGTCTGATCTCTCCGTGCACGTATCTTAATTAATTAATTTGGAGCAGTACATCAAATCAAACTGGCAGCTTTGTCAGAACCAGAACAATTTTGGCACCCAACGTGGGGCTCGAGGATTGGACCCTCTGTTCCCGTACCCCCAGAGACCAGACGAGGAGAGGCGCACTAACGGACACCGGGATCGCAACCCGTGATATGAGGTAGGAAAATTGAGTCATCTTGCCTATAAAGTGTCCCCTGGTGTAGCCTCTTGGTGTTCGTCTGAGGGAGGGGTGCGGAAGCAGTCTGGGACGTCCTCGAGGGCATGAAAGTAAGAACCCCATATGTTTTCTTAAAGTCTTGATGTACTGTGTTGTGCCTATAAGTTGTGAAGACCCTGTTGACAAGTATCATTGACTGAGACACGGAGTTCTCCTGTGTTCCTGTATCGGAGTTCAGCCCGGTGTCTGACTCAAATCTCCATAAAGGGGACGATCACAGATGGGTGGAGAGCGGTTCGCGGTAGCCCAGAGTGTGCTGACCGGAACTCAAAGGTCTTCACGTCCAGTGATTACTCTATGCAGAGGTCTTTAGGCGGCTTCAGTAGGTACGAGAGATAATGGGAAATGAGGAAAGTGTCCCGAAGGGTTACTGTTCACCTGAACAGTACGTGGCGGACAGGAGAGGCAAACGTTTCATAAAAGGATTAAGTAAGTTGGAGAAGAGTTAAAGGTGTCTGTAAAGGAGGCATCCTCATAAAAGGATTAAGTAAGTTGGAGAAGAGTTAAAGGTGTCTGTAAAGGAGGCATCCTATGTAGTGCTACCTGGCAAGTGTTGTTAAACGAGAAGAGAGGGAAGTTAGAAGATGATTAATTGACAGACATGGTCCGTGTGTGGTTGGACTGTAGTAAAGAATTTGAACAGACCGGGGGGGGGGGAACTAAATTTTGATGAGAAAAGACAGATATTTCTGTAAGCCTGGTGTTGCATTGATACATGACTAGCCACCACCCTATAATGGCGCCGGGAAGAGAGCAGGTGGGTGGACCTGCAAAACATGTGGTCAACAGAATCCCTCCTCCCGTGATACGTGCCTTCCCTGTGGGGTTCCCCACCCACAAAACCACACCTTGGTAACTACTCCCCGGCACGTCCCATCACTTCCCGTGTTAGCTACAGCGCCATCTTGACCCCAGGCAACGCCCATGAACGGACCTTTAATATCATTCGGTCCGGACCCCCCCCGTCACTCCTATGTCACCCCTAGTGTCCCGGTGATCTCTATGCTGTACCCGATGATAAACCCGGACGGTACATTCATGCTACCCCACTCACCTGCCACCCTTACTCCTATAATGGTAGGGGGGCAACCTGATGAAGCAGAACAGGGGGATGCAGACGGTGCTGCAGAATCCACAATGGGCATACAAAATGCACCGGGTAATATGCAAACTCCTTCGCGGGGTACCCCGACAGACTACGGTGATCCGCCAACTTTACCCCTGGCACCACAGTGGACTGTACCCATGACCGTGCGCCCATCACGACGTTCACAAGATCAAATACTGCAGGGTCGGATTACAGAGTTACAAAAGAACTTACAGAAAATTGAGCAGGGAAACCTTGAGACACTGAAAGAAGCCCTAGCACTTAACCGGCCACAGGGACCACCAAAATATGTGTCTTTCACCCCACAACAGTTATTCACCATAGTGAATTTACTGCCTGACCCTGAGACCCATCCCATGCCCTTTTTCAGGAAACTGTCCCAAGTGCATCAAACCTATGGGTGCACATGGTCGGACCTGCAAAGTATAGTGGAAAACAAGACAGGTGAATACTCCTCACTGATAATGGATCAAATCCACATCCCTGAACTTAAAAGGTGCTAACTTTGACCCCCAAGATCATGAGTCTGGAGAATTCTTTATAGAACAACTACAGAAATGGACAAAAGCTAAATTTGCAGATCATTCCATGCAGATCATTCCACCACATTGCAGGACAGCTGCGGGGGATCAGTTGACCCCCACCTTTTTTCTTTTCACAGAAATGTTAGTTTCTGCTGTGTTAGTTTAAGCTCCTCTTTCTGATAAGAAACTGTCTCGCTTCTTGGTCTTTGTGGTTTTCACTCAAATTATGTGACACCCACGGCTGCCGGATGTCTGACAATAAAATTCTGCACTGCTTTATATGAGCAAGGGGATTCGCTGCAAACCATTTTGCACCTCATCCCCGATCCTCTCTGGACCAGAGGACCCCAGGATATTGGATACCTCAGTGTCCCACCAGTCACTGTGACCCTGAAGGACCCCAAAGTCCTGCCATACAAAGAGACTGGACCCAGTAGCCAGAGAAGCCCCTTCCTGTGTCAGAGCTATCCATGCTGCCAGCTCTCTTCTAAACGTCACATCTGACGTTGTGCTGGGTCATCCCCTCACTATTCTGGCTCCCCATGACATTTCTGCCATCCTCCAGCAGACTCAACCTAAACACCTCACTGCACAGCGCCACCTCCGGCTTCCGTGTAGTTTGCTTCTGCCAGATAATGTCACCATTCAGAGGTGCCACATCCTCCATCCTGCTGCACTCCTTCCTCTTCCAAGGGGGGAGTATAATGGAGATTCTGAAGATTTTATTGATCTACAGGCACACTCGAGCTGACACCTCTGAGGCCAGAGGAAAAGCCCTAGCTGATCAAGCAGCAAAGGAAGCAGCAGTGAAAGAGGAAAGAGTCCAGTCAGACCAGATTATGATAACACAGGAAGACCTGGAACAAGAAGAAATCACATGGGACCTCCTGAAACAAATACAGAAACAGGCCACACCACAAGAAAAATTGGATTGGCTAAAAGAGTCAGCCCAAGAAGAGAAAGAATCTGGACTGTGGACCCAAGGAAGGAGAGCATCTCTGCCCAAAGCTCTCTATCCTCTGATAGCTTCAATAGCTCATGGGCCCACCCACCAATCTAAGACCATCATGAAAGAACTAATAGACAATGGCCCCAGGGATAACCCCTGTCCTGGTGAGGCATACTCAGTCTTGCCTCATCTGTGCGCAGTGCAACCCGGGAAGACCTGAGCCTACACCAACCAAATGTCTCCCCAAAGCCCAGTACCCGTTCCAACGGATTCAAATTGACCACATCCAGATGCCAATGTGCCAAGGGTTTCAATATGTGCTAGTAGTGATAGACTTGTTCTCTGGGTGGCCAGAAGCCTACCCCGTCCGAAACCAGACAGCAACCACTACTGCAAAAAAACTGATGCAGGAGCTTGTCTGTAGGTTCGGAGTACCTGAGGTCATTGAGAGTGATCAGGGCCCAGCATTCACTGCTAGATTAACCCAAGAAGTCTGGAAGATGGTAGGGTCACACTTAGCCTATCACACACCCTACAGACCCCAAAGCGGCGACAAAGTCAAACGACTGAACGGGGTACTGAAGTCCAAGATGCTGAAAATGACTGGGGAGACAGGGCTCAGTTGGGTACAATGCCTGCCAATAGCACTATTTTCAGTTAGACACACCCCTAGGCCTCCACACACAAAATTTTGTTTAGGACACGGCCTAGGATGGGACAGTACTTCCCACAGCAATTGCAAATGCATTATGAATCTGTTGCTAAATATGTGATTGCCCATAGTAAACAATTGTCTAACATATGTGCACAAGTTTTCTCTTCCATTCCAGATCCTGACTCCCTAGAGGGAATACACACTCTCAAACCTGGAGAGTGGGTGGTGGTCAAGAAACACGTCAGAAACGCCCTCGAACCACGATACAAGGGGCCTTACCAGGTGTTGCTGACTACCCCGACCTCTGTGAAACTCGATGGAGGCTTACCTGGATCCACACCTCACATTGTAAAAGAGTAAAGGCTGTCCCGACGACCCTGGAACAATAAGCCATGAGGATTCACATACTGATCATGACTTTGACAGTGGGCATATCTGCAGTGTTCACGCCACTGGGTGATGAATGGGACAATTCACTGACACGGCACCATCAAATTCTAGTCCAGGGGTTGAGACACTCAGAGATTGTTGGATCTGTACCCACAGTCCCGTGAGTTCAACCAGTATGCCTTATGTTGCAATTCCCGTGGACCTTTCTGAACTGATTGACCTGTCTAATTCTACCATATTTCTCACTAGCATACACCAAGTTAAATCCAGTACAAACAAGGACAGGGAAGTAGCCTTACCTGTTGCAGGGTGGGCAGATGCCCCATGGCTCATGATAAACAGATCAGGCCCCTCGGTAGATTATAGCTCTACTCCTTGGCAAGATGGAAACTGGGCTAATGTCACATGTTTTCCTAGCTGGACACACTGTTATTGTCTCCAAGTACAAACCAAAGGTATGACATTTAGTCCACACATACACTCAGGTTGCAATGATTCAAAAACAGACAGCCACGTGCAGTGTATTGGTGTAGATGCTGAGAACGGAAAGGATCTGCCCTGTAACCACCGTACTGTACAGGATCTCCGGACAGGTATATTAGCTAACGACACCGAAAGTCAGTCAAAAGGATATGAGTTGGTGAAAGGGACACAATTAGCCAAACTAATTACCCGATTATTCAATGGCACAGCAGTAGCAGTTCCAGAAGATATATACTTAGTTTGTGGACACAAAGCATACAAATGGTTATCTGAGAATGTCACAGGACTGTGCACCATCGCCAGGCTTGCTCCTGCCACCTTTATAGTACCACACTCTGAAATTGGCATAAATGCAGTACCTAAACACACCTTGTATCATAGGGCCAAAGATAACACACCCAGACCAAATGGCAAGCCACATGTAGTAGAGACGAGCATTACCAACAAAATTGTTAGTTCCATCTTCATATATCCCATGATAGCGCAGATGTGGGATCATCTGGTAGTAGCAACAGACTACCTGGATGACCAAATATGGGAAGTGATGAGACTTATGAATACCTCAAACATTGTGCAAAACCAGTTAATCATTGTCACCAACCAACACACATTAGTTCTAGATTATGTTACAGCTAAAGATGGAGGTATGTGCCAGGTTGTGGGACCCTCTTGTTGCCATTACATAGACCCGCAGGGTAATTTGCAAGTTAAGGTGGGTATAGAGAAAATGGCGGATTTAAGAGATAAATGGCTGGATGCACATAAAGCTGATAAAGATACATGGTGGTCTGATACCTTCTCTTCCCTTAACCCCAATAACTGGTTCAAAGGTATTGGGGGTTGGCTCATGGGAATTGTCCAGGTAATATTGCAGGTAGCCCTAATAATACTGGTGATATATGTAGTGATTAAGCTCGTTCTTATTTGTGTGACCCGCTTTTCAAAAAGAATGAAGAAAACTGATGAACGACCTATTATGCTCCTCTACGATGAGGAAGGACAGAAGGAAACATCGTTCAACACAGCTCCCCCTCCTCACAATGATGCCTGGCTGAGATAGGGTGAGATGAATCCCAGGGTATTACCACAAGTCCGAGCAACCGGGAGCCTACCTATAAGGGGTAGGTTGTCGCCACTGCGGGTGAAGAGGATACGAATGGTATGCCCAGGGGATTTGCTAGGCGAAGGGAAAGTCTACAATCAAGTCTCCAAGGGGGGACTGTTATGGACTATTGATACAAAATGGATACTTGCTTGTTGAGCTAAGATGGCGGCCAGGCATTCTGCCAACACCTATAAACTAGAATCTTACTTTGTGTTTTTATCATGTGTTTCTTTGTGGTTTCCGTTCAGCTCAAGCAAGCAGCTACAAAGAAAGAAGTAACGGTTTCACCCAGGAACAAGGGGGGGAGGGAGAAGGAATTTCCTCTGGCCGTCAAGGTTACAGAAAAGTAGAGAGTTCATAGCCAATAGAAAATATATACTTTATCTTTCACCCCCCCCCTCACTCCCTCCTCTCGTGAAACCCATGTTGTTTTCAGAAATAAACCAGAGATACTGATTAACTCCATGTAGTGAGTTGTCTGTCTGATCTCTCCGTGCACGTATCTTAATTAATTAATTTGGAGCAGTACATCAAATCAAACTGGCAGCTTTGTCAGAACCAGAACACTCTTAGTGGTCTGTCCTCGTAAGATAGGGAATAGAAACGATCCAACTGTCTGTTTATTCTGGAGGCAAAGATGTCCAGGACTGGGATTTCCCCATCTGTCGCATATTGACTGAAATATCGTCTTGTTCAAGGACTACTCTCCTGATTTTAGAGGTTTTCTGCTCAGAAAATCTGCCAGAGCGTTTTCTTTTCCCTTCAGATGTACGGCTGAAATTGAGTTTATGTGATTTTAGGCCCAGGAGAATAAATGGAACACTGTCTGACAAAGTTTTCTGCTTTTTGTGCCGCCCTGTTTGTTTATATAGGCAACAGTTGTACTGTTGTCAGACAAAATCTTCACATCTCTTTGATGGATAGCTGGACGAAAGGCTTTTAAGGCTAGGAATACTGCCAGTTCCTTTGAGTTTGAGGAAAGATGATGTAATTCTTGACCCCAAACTCCTTGGACTAGCTGATCTCCACTGTGAGCCCCCCAACCTGACTCGCTTGCATCTGTTGTTATCACAATTGGGTCTGAGGATCTCACCTGAACTCCTTGGTTTAGATTTTCCCTTCGTAGCCACCACTGTAGAGAGGCTTTCATCTGAGGAGGAAGAGGCATCCTCCTGTCTAGGGATAAGCAACTTCTGTTCCAGGTGGAAAGAAGAAAAGCCTGTAGTATTCTGCTGCAGAACTGTGCCCAGCTGACTGCTGGGATGGCCGAGGTCATTAAGCCCAGGACTATCATAATTTCTCTGAAGGACACCCTTGGGTGGGACCGGAAAACCGAGATTTTTTTTATTATATTATGGATCTTCTGTTCTGGGAGAGAGGCCGTCATAAGGCGGGAATCCAGAAGTATCCCCAGGAAGATCTTCTTCTTGGTGGGGATCAAATCAGACTTCTCCAGGTTTAATTTCCAGCCTAGGGACTGAAGGACGTCTCTGACTATCTGGAATTTTCTGAGGAGAATCTCTGATGAATGAGACGTACGGTAATCAGGAAATCGTCTAGATAGGGTATATAGGATCTCTTGCTGATGTAAGTACCCTGAAACTTCTGCCATGATCTTTTTAAAAACTCTTGGAGCAGATGAAAGACCGAAAGGGAGGACTTGAAACTGTAGATGGGTCAGGCGATCTTCCAGATAAATTGCAAACCGCAGGTATTTCTGATGATCCCTGTGAAAGAGAACGTGATAATAGGCATACAACAAATCTATAGTTATCATGAAACAGTCCTGAAATAACAACTGATTGTTGATTTGACTGTTTCCATTTAGAATTTTTTGTATTTGACATGTTTGCTGTTTTTTTTTTTTTTTTTTTTTACTAAAAAGATTGGTGAATAGAACCCTTTCCCTTTCTGATCCGGTGGTACTGGAACAACAGCTTGTTTTAACAGGAGGGGCTGAACCTGGGATTCTAGAAGTAATTGCTTATATTCTTTTAATTTCTGTTTAATAAGAACCTTTCTGGAGGGGGGGAATAGAATTCTATTCTGTAACTACTGTGAAAGTTGTACAATGAGGGCGATACTACTGTAAGGTACAATTTTTTTAAAGTATTGGTGGGGGGTGCCAGAGAAAGGACCCGCCCCGGGTGCCAAAACCCTAGGCACACCACTGGTAGGTAGCAGCAATAATGGGCCTTAACATGGAGGTACATGTTTCCCAAGACTTCTTCAGAATAGACTCACATTTTTTTATCCATATAGTCCCGTAAGAGGCCTACATCCTCAAAGTGGAGGGAGGACTTCTTAGATATTCTGGCTACTGGGGCGTCTACCCTGGGAGTTTTATCCCAATGGGCCGAATCCCCGTCACTAAAAGTGTATTTTCGTTTGAATACCCTAGAGATTCCTGATCTTCTCTCAGGGTCCTTCCATTCGTCTACAATCAATTTCTTTATACTTTCATGGCCTGGGAATACACGTTTTTTCTTATCCCCTAGACCTTTAAACATCTGGTCCTGAATTGACTGGCGCTCTTTTGACTGCTCAATGTTCATGGTAGCCCTGATATTTTTTAGGAGCATATCGGTGTCTTCAATAGAACACAGGGATCTACCCGATTCATCATCTGAAGAAACCGAGTTGGAATCAGTGGAGACTTCTCCTTCATCAAAGTCAAAATCAACATCCAGAGGTGCGTTAGGAATCGATCTGGAGGTAGAGGGTCTCTGAGGAATCACCGCCATTTTAGCCTCAATGGCAGAGCTGACTTCCTCTTTAATGATGGATTTCAGGCTGTCCACTAAAGATGGGGTCTCTTCAGCCATAATCTTATCTGTACATCTCTGGCAAAGGGGTTTCTTTAAGTGGCCGGGAAGCAGTTTTTTACAGATGGCACATTTTTTCTTTAATGAAGGTTCCCCATTTTTGCTGGCTCTGCCCTGCAATAAAAAATAACCCCTTCAGGAAGAGCTTTAGGCCTCTTTCGCACGGGTGAGATTTCTGCGCAAGTGCACTGCGTGAGGTGAACGCATTGCACCCACACTGGACCGCTTCTCCAAAATGGCGCACTTCCTTCTTTTGCCTGGATTGCGGAACTTGCCAAGCTGTTCATAAAACATATTTTGACTACTACATGGTTTGCCTGGGCATATTGTTTGCGATCGAGGAGGCCAGTTTACATCCAAGCTCTGGAGAGCCCTCTGTCGTCTGCTAGAAATAGACCTGGACTTCTCTTCCGGCTATCACCCCCAAACCAACGGGCAAGTAGAGCGGGTCAATCAGATTTTGGAGAACTATCTTCGACATTTTGTTTCTATGCAACACGACAACTTGGCATCACTGCTACCTTGGGCAGAATTCTCCTACAACAACCACAGTAGTGAGTCTACTACAGGGGTGGCCAACCTTACAGACACAAAGAGCCAGAAAAAAAATGTATGACTGCCAGGAGCCACAAGCTATACATTTACACAAATATGCATGCACATGACAGTATTACTGCAATTGAGTTTTCAAACATTTAAAAGTGTATTTAAACCACCTTTCCTACCTGTAATGTAGACAGATTTAGTAAGACTTCTGGCAATCTTTGTTTTTCACAATGTATTTCAAATCTGGCTTGTATTCAGTCCGCCCCATGCACAGATGACACCCTCATGCACAGATGACACCCTCTTGCTCGAATGACCCTCTCACCCCCATTCTGAGATCATGTGTGTGGGGGTGATTTGACATAGCGGAGATGTCAGCATAGGGGGTCTGATTTTAGGTGTCTTATGTGGCACGGGGGGGGGGGGCTCATTTTGGGGGTCTGATGAGGATTTGGGGGTCTTATCTGAACTGGCACCCCCCATACTTAAAAAAAAAAAATGTACCCCATCATATTAGTATTGCCCTGATTGAACAACCTTCACAGTAGTTTTGTATAGATGTGTGCCTCCTCATAGTAATTATACCCACATTGTGCTCTCTCACAGTAGTTATGCCCTGTGTGCCACTTTCACAGTTGTAATGCCCTCTTTGTGCCCCCTTCACAGTAATAATCCCCATTGCGCCCCCTTCATTGTAATAATGCCCATTGCACCCCCATAATAGTTGTAATGCCAACTGTGCTAGTAATGCCCTCTGTGCCCCCTCCATAGTAGCAATCCCCATTGGGCCCCCTTCACAGTAATAATGCCCACTGAGCCCCTTCACAGTAATAATGCCCACTGTGCCCCCTTCAAAGTAATATTGCCCTCTGTGCCCCCTTCACAGTAATAATGCCCTCTGGCTATGTGCCCCCTCCATAGTAGAAATGCTAATTGTGCCCCCTTGACATTAGTAATGTCCTCTCCATAGTAATAAAGTCCTCTGTGCCCCCTCTGTATTAAAAACAAAAAAACACATGAACTACTCACCTTGTCCCGTTCCTGAAGCTCACAGTCATCTCTCCCCTGCAGGCACAGATCGCTCTGCAGCAATGTGTGGGCGGAGCTTATGCAGATTACCGGGCTACAGGTTCTGCCACACAAGACAGCAGCGCGATCCATGTCTGCAGGCTGAATGGCGGAGCGTGGAGAAGTCTTCCTGCTTCACCATTCACAGCAACGCCGGCCTGAAGGAGGGGAGGAGTGCAGGGAGCAGAGCGGTAAGTGACAGGACCCAGCTCCCTGCACTCCAGCAATGAGCGCTTCCATCTGTATTGATGGAAGCGCTCATTGCTTCTGTGTTCGGGCACCTCCTGAGAGCGGCACCCAGGGCAGACCGCCCCCACCCCCTAGCACACCACTGGAGAGCGCTGCTGAGACAAGCGCAAAGTAGAGGAATAGCTGGCCCGCTCCCCTACGAGCCGCATATGTAGACAGAGGATAGCGAGAGCTGGCTGGACCGCTCCCCTGCGAGACGCATATAAAAATGCAAGGAGCCGCATGCGTGGGTTCACTTGAATGGAGATTAGCCCCGCCCAGGCAAGTTGATACGCGTTTGGCGTAAAAACAGCTGATAGCTCCCATCTCACCTAAAGGCCTATCTATAGATGACACAAAGTCTGTGACTTTTTCATTAAAAATTGGAGCGCTCCAGTAAGAAAATTTCTTCATTGAAGTATCCACCGATCACAGTTATCGCGATACCTGAACACAGTCACGGACGGGAGGTACGTCACATACCACGTGAGACGCGGCGTTCTGGGATACTAACAGTCCGGCCATCAGCCTCTACGATACCCTGCTGTGGATCTAACCAGAAGCACACCACCGACCACGCTACCTCGGCGTCTGCCGAGATATATGGGAAAGGACCGCACACCATCAGGTATATGATACCTATCCTTACCTTGAATATCTGGGGCTAAGGTAAGACGAACTGCTAACCTTATAGCACACAGCACTTTATTTTATACCCAACGAAAAGCTATTTTTGGGAACCCACTTTCCTCAAAGCCCCTTTTGAGTACAGACATTACTCACCATTGCCCTTGTAATGTGACTTTTTCTCTTTATTCAAAAGAAAAGACACAGCATTTATTCATTTGTTTTATCATCAAGGCTTATATACGCAGCTATACTGGTTTTAAGGATTTATCAGTTTTATGATTGTGAATTTTATCTTATCCTACTGCGCAGCATTTATTTTTATTTTCATCTATTTTTGTCACATTATTTGATTTTACTATCATTATTTGAATAAATTGTGTGATCACTTTACATTGTATTTTACACTATTTTACCGTACATTTTATCCATTGTTTCATACATACAGAGTGCCAGTCCAGTTTATTTATCCATTTTTTTATATTTTCTCCTGTACGGGTGATACAGTTTTCTGGCCTAGAGCACCTGGTCCTAATTTGCTGAGGAGTGAGCTATTCCTGTTATCTAACTTCAATTTATTCCACTTCGGTTCACCCTATCTGGAATTTAGCTCCTCCGACCGCTAATATGGATGTATGGAACCATATGGAGCATAAAATTAAAAAAGTTGATACATTTATATTTGATGTTTCAGATGATTTTAATTCATTACCAACTAGAGAGAAATCCACTTCTGAGATCTTTAGAGAATTAGAGACTTTGTTACTAAAACAACTGAGACAATATTGGGAAATAAAATCCCTAAAACAGTATTTGAGTCAAAATATAATACCAAAAGGTTTGCAATTAATAAAAATACCAGCCCAGGACCTATGGAATGAGGAATTCAACCAGGAATGGGATAATTTTTTAAATACACAGTCACGGGGATTAATCGAATTAATAATTACACGCAGAACACAAATCCTAGCTATAATAGCTGAAAAAATAAATCAAATAAAAGGAAATATGGAACACTTGGTAAAAGATGAATTATATAACAGTTGGCAAGATAAAATCTGTAGAAGCCTAGATAAAACTGAACAAGATATTATATATAAAAAAAGTAAAAAATTAAGAAAGTTTGATATACAAGAATCTAAAACAAAACCCAATGAGATATTAACAGATATTGAAAGTACTGCTGAAGCAATCCCCACTGAGAGACAAAGATATAATATACCAGTGAGGAATCGATTTGAAAATTTCGCAGAACAAGCTTTTTTAGACCGGACTCCACCTCACCACTCAACATGAATAAGACACAAAAGATCGGTATCTCCGATACACAACAAAACCCCTCCCCCCAAACACCCTTACAACTTGAGACATCACAACCCTCACATAGAGAATTATCCCCAACAAAGACACCCACGAGCACCGAGATACGTAGAACAACAATTCACAACACCGATACACCAACAACATCATTTGGACCAAAGAGACCAAAGAAAACACGTAGAGGACGGAAGAAGACACAAAAATTACAGAAGAGACTATTAGATAATAATGATAATATCATCAATTTAAGTGATGTAGACCTGACACAAACACAAATTTCACTTCTAAATAAAGGGCTTAAATTTGCCCCATCTGCGAAATTGAACAAATTCGATACCTATATTGGTATACAAAAATTTATAAAGAATATTTGTTGAAAAAAATATTTTTAAAAAAATCCCTTGGTTCCCCAAATACACACAATTGAAAAATTCCCACACACTAATCTTAAAAACAAGTCCAAAAAATTTCCTAGAAATGAAATAGGCCCAGAAATGGCAGGATTTCAAAAATGTGTTGAGATGGACCTAAGAAAATTAAAAGAAAAACGAATATACAATAATAATCTATCAAAGAAAGAAGTCTTAGCAATAAGGGAACTCCAAGACAAAAAAGAAATCACTATACGCCCCGCAGACAAGGGGGGCGCTATAGTGATTTTAAATACCGAAGACTACAATAGAGAATGTCTAAGACATCTATCTGATGTAGACACTTATAAGATGCTTAAGGGTGACCCAACTGCTATGTTTAAAGAAAAACTGCTAGAATATAGCACGAAAGGACTACATTTAGAAATTTTAAACAAGACAGAATTCAATTTTATTGTGGGAACACCTGGTAGACTTCCAGTACTATACTGTCTACCAAAAGTCCATAAGAATGCCATTTGTCCACCGGGTCGCCCCATAATATCGGGCATTGGATCCCTTACTGCAAACCTTTCAAAATATATAGATTCGTGGTTGCAACCTTTAGTCAAAAAAACCAAATCATATTTAAAGGATACAACAGAAGTGATTAAAATATTGGAGAAACTAAAAGTTGAAGATGATTGGATTTTAGCTACCTTAGATATAAAATCACTATATACAGTGATCAATCATGATCAGGGCATCCATGCACTCAAAGTCCAATTAGAAAAAGAGAATTTTAAACAGGAACATTTGAATTTTATTACAGAAGGAGTAAGACATATATTAGAACATAACTACTTCTTCTTTGAAAATAATTATTACCTACAGATCATGGGGACCGCCATGGGCACCAGGTTTGCCCCCAGCTATGCAAATCTATTTCTGGCATACTGGGAAGATTTATTTATTGATCCAACTATAGGGGGCAACCTGGTGCTCTGGCGCAGATATATCGACGATGTCATCTTGATCTGGAGAGGTAATGAAACCAGCTTACACTCTTTTATTTTAGAGTTAAATAATAATATATATAATTTAAATTTTACAGCAAATATAAACCAATCAGAAACTGAATTTTTAGATTTAAATATAACCAAAAAGGAAGATAAATATGTATGTCGCACTTTTCAGAAAACAACTGCGAAAAATGGTTACATACTATACTCTAGTTGCCATTTGCCCCAATGGTTGATAGATGTTCCCTTTGGACAATTTCGCCGTCTAAAAAGAAATTGCACAATATCAGAAGGAAGCCGAGTTACTAAAAAATAAATTTATAGAGAGAAAATATCCCACACATATTTTAGAAACGGCATCCCAGAAAGTAAATGAAATATCTAGAGAAACCTTCTTTATAAATAACTCTGAAGAAAGCACAAATAATACAAAAAGTCAGAAACAAACGGACTATAGAATTATACTACCATTTTCTACTCAACATAAAAATATCGAACGAATTATTAACAAATATTGGCATCTACTAACACAAGATAAGATAATTGGCCCGTTATTACCAAAAAAAGCACAGATCACCTATACACGGGCACAAAATTTAGGTTTAAAAATTGCTCCCTCAATAAAACACAACCCCAAAAAACCTTCGTTAATTGAAAACTGGATGAGTTTGAAGGGATTTTATAGGTGTGGTAAATGTCAAGGATGCAAAACAACAAAATTTCCCAAAAGAACCACTGAAATTAAATCATTCCAAAATAATTTCTCTATGACTATTAAAAGCTTCCTCAGTTGCGATTCTTCTAGCGTAGTATACCTAATCCAATGTCCGTGTGGGAAACAATACATTGGTAGGACGAAACGATGTTTAAAAACAAGAATAAGCGAACATCTACGCAATATTAAAAATGGTTACATGAAACACGCATTATCGAAACATTTTAAAGAAGTCCATAATAAAGACCCAAGGGGCATGTCCTTTATGGCATTACAAAAAATTGACACACATTGGCGAGGAGGCAAACATATAGACAAGATGTCTAGAGCCGAATCACGAATGATATTTGATTTCGGAAGTCTGATTCCGATGGGTTTAAATGCAGATCTAGAAATATTCGGCTTTCTATAGAGTCATGGGCTGCATGTCCGCTTTCCGACGGAGAGCCCCATGTCAGGCTGTTTATCAGCACTGGGCCTCTCCCTCTGAGGCGGACATGCATCCCTATATCATCACACAACCTTTTCACTATTTTATTACTACTATTTTATCATCCTGCAATATTTTACTATATAACAAAATGTTTTTATAATATATCTCAATGTTTCGTATCCTATATGTATTTTTATTATATATTCATTGTTTTAGCCATTATTTATGTATTTGTATTAAACCAAATAAGCTGCAACACTCAATTTTTATTGGGTGAATCAAGCCAGATATCTTGAATGATACATCAAGTAAACGCAATACTAGCGAAAATGACGCATTGAAATCGCACACAAAATCTTGCACATTTGACCGGACATTCACTGAGAATCTTCAATCCAGGTCCGCTTTTTGCATCTCTCTAATGGACCTATTTAAAGCCAATCGAAAATTGGGAGATCAGCTGCCACTGAAGAAGGGGAAAGAGGTCCCCGAAACGCGTTTGGCGTAAAAACAGCTGATAGCTCCCATCTCACCTAAAGGCCTATCTATAGATGACACAAAGTCTGTGACTTTTTCATTAAAAATTGGAGCGCTCCAGTAAGAAAATTTCTTCATTGAAGTATCCACCGATCACAGTTATCGCGATACCTGAACACAGTCACGGACGGGAGGTACGTCACATACCACGTGAGACGCGGCGTTCTGGGATACTAACAGTCCGGCCATCAGCCTCTACGATACCCTGCTGTGGATCTAACCAGAAGCACACCACCGACCACGCTACCTCGGCGTCTGCCGAGATATATGGGAAAGGACCGCACACCATCAGGTATATGATACCTATCCTTACCTTGAATATCTGGGGCTAAGGTAAGACGAACTGCTAACCTTATAGCACACAGCACTTTATTTTATACCCAACGAAAAGCTATTTTTGGGAACCCACTTTCCTCAAAGCCCCTTTTGAGTACAGACATTACTCACCATTGCCCTTTTAATGTGACTTTTTCTCTTTATTCAAAAGAAAAGACACAGCATTTATTCATTTGTTTTATCATCAAGGCTTATATACGCAGCTATACTGGTTTTAAGGATTTATCAGTTTTATGATTGTGAATTTTATCTTATCCTACTGCGCAGCGTTTATTTTTATTTTCATCTATTTTTGTCACATTATTTGATTTTACTATCATTATTTGAATAAATTGTGTGATCACTTTACATTGTATTTTACACTATTTTACCGTACATTTTATCCATTGTTTCATACATACAGAGTGCCAGTCCAGTTTATTTATCCATTTTTTAATATTTTCTTCTGTACGGGTGATACAGTTTTCTGGCCTAGAGCACCTGGTCCTAATTTGCTGAGGAGTGAGCTATTCCTGTTATCTAACTTCAAGTTGATACTAGTCACTGGGCCAACGGTAAACATTGAGAAGGCCGTGGCGCTGCTGGAGCGCCTCTGCCTTCTCAAACAGCTGATTGGCAGGGGTCCCGGGTGTTGGACCCCCGCCGATCAGTTTAAACAAAGTGCAGAACCCCTTTAACCGTTTCTCAAAGGCTCCTTCTATTCCTACTCCAGTGTCTGAAAATACTGACAAGGTCTTTGAAGTCAAGGACATCCTGGATGTCAAGAAGCGGGGCAGAAAGACCTATTATCTTGTGGACTGGAAAGGATTTGGTCCAGAAGAGAAGTCCTGTAACAGAGTCCTCTGTGCGACGCTGTCCCCCTGCTTACCGCCTCTGTTACGGGCACCGTGCCCATCTGTGATCTTGGTCTGTGCATCTCTGTCTCTGCTGCAGCTTTGGGTTCTGCCTATGTGGTTAATATTACCTTTGAAGATTCCGCCCCACAATTCCCATTCAACCTGAACACTGCTTGAACTCGGCTTCAGTTGTGTGGCAGTACGCATCACTCCCTGGGCGGGGCTGAGTTGTGTCAGGTGATCTCCTTAACCTATCCTGGCTCTCCTGCAGGTACTTTAGCAGCTCAGCCCTCTAGCCAGACGCCTCAGTGTCAAGGTCCAAATCTTGTGCTGAAGAGCATGCTTACCACTTGTGTTCCTGACTTCGTGCTTCATTCCTGGACTTTGTTTATCACTTATCCGAGACTGGTTGCATCGCCTCTCCTGTTGCTGACCCGGATTGTCTGACCTTGCTCCTGTACCGCCTGCCTTGACCCTTTGCTTGTCCTGACTACGTCTCTGCGTCATCCTCCGGTTCCTGTCTTGTTGCTCCTGGTCACGACCCTGCCTGGTTTACTATGTCTGTACTGTCAGTACCTTCGCAGGTACCTCCTGGTCTGCCTGGACCAGCTGTCACTGACTGGTTTACGCTCCAGAGTAGCCCCTGGCAACTACTGACGGTCAAGCCTATTCTCCCCATCAGAGGCTCTAGTGAAATCCCGGTAGTTGCTTAGTCACGCCCCTCTGGAGTATTGCTAGTCAGTGGCACAGTGGGTTCACATCCGCTGTTCCGTGATATTTATGATAAAGTAATGATGTAGGGGGAGAAACAGAACTGGATCGCACATCCACAATGCTATGCTTTGATCTAACTCGCTTATCAGCGCTATAATAAAGTGTACAGCCCCCCCCCCCCCCATACTACATGCTGTACAAGAGGCATTAGTGTACATTTTGATCAAAAGGCATAAGCCCACTCACCACGCCAAGGTCGCCTCTTTGAGTGGGACCTACTCTGAAAAAGGCGCAGCGACCATGCAGAGACGAGGTGGCGCTGCCCTAGTAGGCGGCGGGACTCAGGGGTCAAACAGCACATCTGCTGTATGACAATGCCACCCATGGCACTGGGTCCTACCAACCCACCAGCACAGCACCACAAAAACAAAGGCCACCACGCGGTACTGCACCATGTGAACAGTTGTCTAACACAACATGTCCACCACTATCAGGAGCTATAGGTCAATGACCACTATATGCAGACCTGTGTGATTAAAACCACCTGTGCCGAATGGGAGGAGTGCTGATACCAGTGATAAAGAAGAAAAGACTCAAAAAATGATGCAGGGGGAGAAACAGAACTGGATCGCACATCCACAATGCTATGCTTTGATCTAACTCGCTTATCAGCGATATAATAAAATGTATAGCCCCCCATACTACATGCTGTACAAGAGGCATTAGTGTTCGATAAAGTAATTTATGATAAAGTAATATTTACGTATTTTCATTTTTTTAATTCCTGGAAAACCCCTTTAATAATCATATATCTGCCTGTGAATAAAGCAGTAATATGTAGAGTAACCCTCTGAGCAGATTAGAAGCTATAGTGTATGTGATATTTACATGGTAGCACACAGCTCCGCCCTCAGCATGTCTAGCCCTGTCAATCAATGAAAGGCGGGCGTGTGCAGAGCACAAGGGGTGTTACAAGCAGTGCTCAGAATATTCAGCCCTGCCTTTGAGCGCTCAAACTTCTAATTTGCATATGAATAAAAATTAAAAACGCAGATTCCTCTGCAACTGTTTAGAAGAAGAAGGAAATCCCTTTATTGTCCCTCAGTAGGGAGATTTTGACATAAAAGCAGCAATCACATTCACAACAGGAGCAAAAATAAGAGCAATTAGAAATTAAAGAATAAAATACAAGAAAAACATAACACAGAATTTACTTAAAAAATTCACTACTGGGTTTCCGGGAACAGTGGTGGTTAATTATAAATCCTAACCACTGCTGGGAGGAAGGACCTCCAAAAACGTTCCTTTGTGCACCTAGGATGCAGCAGTCTGTCACTGAAGGAGCTCTCCAGCTCCACAACAGCTTCGTGCATGGGGTCGGAGACATTGTCTAACAATGATGTTAATTTTGCTACAGTTCTTCTGTCACCCACCTCCTGCACTGGATCAAGGGGACAACCTAGGACAGAGCTGGCCTTCTTAATGAGCTTATCTAACCTCTGTCTCTCAGCCACAAATAAGCTGCTCCCCCAACAAACCACACCATAGAATATGGCTGATGCCACCACTGAGTGAAAGAAGGTCTTTAGGAGCGTCCCCACTCCAAAGGACCTCAGTCTCCTCAATAGATAGGGTCTGCTCTGACCCTTTTTGAAAAGAGCATCAGTGTTACGGCTCCAGTCCAGTTTGTTGTTCAGGTGAACACCCAGGTACTTATGAGTCCACCACCTCAATGTCCGTTCCCTGTATGTTCACCAGAACCAAAGTAGAGGGCCTGTGTCACCACCAGCTCCTTGGTTTTGCCCACGTTGATCTGGAGCTGGCATACAGCATACAGACAAAAGAAAGATACAGTTGTAATCAGCATGAGGAGCGCTACCGGCCAGTATATCTGGTTTAATAGGGTTGATCCTGGTGACAGAGCCGCTTGAGGGGTTGTCCGGGATTGAGGACTTTGTTCCAATAGTACAAGATAGACATACATATAACATACATCCATGTCCTACCCTTTCCACATGTTTCTGAAACACCGTTTTCTTATAGGAAATTCTTCACCGGAAGTGAAGTTTTCTTAGACTCGGTGACCGGGTCCCTTGCAGGAGCGCTGAAGCCTCTTCTTCCGGCTGCTCAGGTAGCCCGGTGACGTCACCAGAACTGATGGGCGGGCTTCAGTTCTAGCAGTAAAACAGCTAGGGCAGCGCTAAAGCCCGCCCATCAGAGCCAATGATGTCACCAAACACACTGCCAGGCGGAAGTTTGATTTAGCGCAGCGCAAAGGAGAGCATCGGAGCATGAACTGCTCCGATGCTCAAGTCAGGGCGGCTGCCTGGGTGAAAATGGAGGTAAGTCTGGGTTCAGAGCTTTAAAGGGGTTGTCTCATCTCCCCATTGAGATGGTACTGAGCGCCAATGTTTCTGTAACTCCCATTGTAGTGAACGGGAACAAAATCTACGCAAACAATTGTTGTAGAAATATTAATAGTTGTAATCCGCTCTCATCAAAGTTTGTGCAAGGAAAGGCAAATCCCTCAACCGCAGTCAGACAAAGGTGTTATCATCTTGAGTTCTTCTGAGCAACTCCCCCTCCTCCACAGTCTTCTCACCTTTTATTTAGTCACAGTAACAATAGAAAGGGGTTGGCCCATCACCTGACCACTTACTTCATGTAACAAGGATACAGGAAGTGATGACACAGGAAGAATGGAAAGTACAGGTACATGTCAAAGGACAGGGGAGGGCATCAACGTGGCTGGACAGTGCAATGCACACACCCCATCCCTGTATAAGGAAGGATGAGTCATGTCCATCGTCTGATCAGCCAGGTGGCCGCCCATCCCCCATTACTGTCAGCATAGATCCCATTCAATACTGCTCAAAGTGACCAGTATCTAGTGAAGATCATTCTACTGGTTCTTCTAGGTTTGAGATTATCTGCGAGACATTGCTACGGCTATTGTCAGTATACGGTACGAGTATACCGACAAGGCAGATATGCATGTCTTAAAAGCAGATATGTATCCAGAAAGGGATAGCGAAGCCGCAGCAGAGGTATAATATGTATCTTTCGTTATGCAGACTTCACTTCTCTAATGTGTATAGACATTTAAAGGGAAGAAGCCCAGTGCTTGCACTTAGTGCTCACAAACCGTCAATTGCCCCCCTACACACTGAGAACATGTCTCCAAGCCCATGAGGTTTTCATACTGACCCCGATTCAACCCAAGTACCCTCTGCTAGAGCGTTCTTTGGCCAAATCCGACACAGGGAGACAGATGACAATCTAGAAAAACACACACACATCCTAAGATAAAATGTCCCCATAATAAAATTTCCACAACAGAATGTAGCAGAACAAGTGAGGCTACGTTCATATCTCCATTAGGGCTCATGCACACAAATGTGTGCAAACCGCAAACTTGAATGGGTCAGCTCTCCGCAAGATACGGTGTGGAGCGGAAGCATTGCAAAGCATTTCTGTGAGATCTTGTCAGATGGATAGTGTGTTGTGTGTGTAGTGATCTGTGTATGTGACCAATCTGCTCAGTGCTTGAAATCACAATCCAAATAGCATATGTGAGCGAGCAGAGTGTACAATCAGTGCGCATGTAACAGCACACTTAGCAGTAGCATTATACTGTGAGTCTCCCACCCCCATAGCACAACGTGTCATACATTGCAAGTCTAAACAGGCTGCAAATGTCAATACATTAAAAGGCTACATGTGGGGTGCTGATATCACATAATAATAACAACACACTGGCTGCTACCTGAGCGGCAAACAATTATCTTCAGCAATTAGGCCTCATGCACACGACCGTTGTTTTATTCTGTGTCCGTTGTGCCGTTTTTCATGATTTTCTGCGGACCCATTGACTTTCAATGGGTCAGTTGAAAACTCGGCTAATGCACCGTTTGTCATCCGCGTCCGTGATCCGTGGTTCGAGTCCGTCCAAAAAATATAACCTGTCCTATAATTTTTTTGCGGAAAACGGTTTGCGGACCCATTCAAGTCAATGGGACCACAAAAAAACACGCTCACAAGATTGTCATCCGCGTCCGCGCGTCCGTGTCTGTTTTTTTCCTATCATTTGCATGGCAAACCTGTCTTATTTTTTCTTTTACTTTTCTTCCTGTCTGGTTATCCTCCAAAAAAAAAAAAGGAAGACACACGGAAACAAAAACGGATCACGGAACAACGGAACCCCATTTTGCGGAACGGAACACAACAACGGTCGTGTGCATGAGGCCTTAAGCAGATAGAATGCGGTCCACAGGTACACCTCTTACCTCAAAGTGCTATATGCACCATTTCACTAGGTGTGAACAACTTTTCTATCCTGGCTACCGACTGCGGCATAGGGAAGTCTTGCAATGGGGATCATGGCCTGCATATGAGGTTTTAATATACAAACAGGGACAACAGCACACATCATACTCAAATTGGTAGTCACCTCTATTTGGATTACTCCACCACATTTGTTAACTATGTTGATACTAAGGCCTCATGCACACGACCGTTGTGTGCATCCGTGGCCGTTGTGCCGTTTTCCGTTTTTTTTTGCGGGCCCATTGACTTTCAATGGGTCCGTGGAAAAATCGGAAACTGCACCGTTTGGCAGCCGCATCCGTGATCCGTTTTTCCTGGCCGTGAAAAAAATAAGACCTGTCCTATTTTTTTCACGGCCAACGGTTCACGGACCCATTCAAGTCAATGGGTCCGTGAAAATCACGGATGCACACAAGATTGTCATCCGTGTCCGTGATCCGTGTCCGTTTTTTCCTATCATTTCAATGGCAAACTTGACTTAGATTTTTTTTTCATTTTTCATGTCCGTGGATCCTCCAAAAAACAAGGAAGACCCATGGACGAAAAAACGGTCACGGATCACGGACCTACGGAACCCCGTTTTGCGGACAGTGAAAAAATACTGTCATGTGCATGAGGCCTAAGGCGTACTGTTTGCCTCTGGGGTTTTAAGTACAAATTATGAGTGGGGAAGTGTCCTCTTCCTTAATGTTTTTTTCCATCATATATGGATTCAGCTATCACCATTATGGCAGGTCAGAATACCCTGAGAATAGATGGGACGACTATCGGACAGTCAATATAGTCATGGTACTTGTACCATTCGGTCAACACCTGGGCAGATTGTGCTTTATACTCTACTTGCCTTATACTGTATAACTGAATGCTCTGTATCCTATATCATGCACTCAGCATTTTATTGGAATCATGTACTATATATTCAGTGTTTTTTCCATATATCATGTATTGCGCATCAAAATCTGTAATTGTGCCAGGTCATTTCCATGTGTGTCTTCCTTTTTTTTATCTGATGGATACTATATTAATTTGTGATATTGATTATTACCCACCAACGAATATGTGATCATTCTACAAGCTTGTTGATATGTGATTGTTGACGAGATTGATAATACCTACTCCGAAATAGATGGCCATATTTTTTAATATTGCATCAGTCTTGTATACGATGTATCAATTATTTCCTTTTCATTGTTCTATATTTTGATGAATTTTGTTCTATTATAATCGCAGTGTCTGACGAAGGCCTACACGAACTGCCACATGTCCATCTAAGGGCTCTTTCACACTTGCGTTATTTTCTTCCGGCATAGAGTTCCGTCGTCGGGGCTCTATGCCGGAAGAATCCTGATCAGGATTATCCTAATGCATTCTGAATGGAGTGAAATCCGTTCAGGATGCATCAGGATGTCTTCAGTTCCGGAACAGAAAGTTTTTTGGCCGGAGAAAATACCGCAGCATGCTGCGCTTTTTGCTCCGGCCAAAAATCCTGAACACTTGCCGCAAGGCCGGATCTGGAATTAATGCCCATTGAAAGGCATTGATCCGGATCCGGCCTTAAGCTAAACGTCGTTTCGGCGCATTGCCGGATCCGACATTTAGCTTTTTTAGAGTGGTTACCATGGCTGCCGGGACGCTAAAGTCCTGGCAGCCATGGTAAAGTGTAGCGGGGAGCGGGGGAGCAGTATACTTACCGTCCGTGCGGCTCCCGGGGCGCTTCAGAGTGACGTCAGGGCGCCCCAAGCGCATGGATGATGTGATCGCATGGCACATCATCCATGCGCATGGGGCGCTCTGACGTCATTCTGGAGCGCCCCGGGAGCCGCACGGACTGTAAGTATACTGCTCCCCCGCTCCCCACTACTACTATGGCAACCAGGACTTTAATAGCGTCCTGGCTGCCATAGTAACACTGAACGCATTTTGAAGACGGATCCGTCTTCAAATGCTTTCAGTACACTTGCGTTTTTCCAGATCCGGCGTGTAATTCCGGCAAGTGGAGTGCACGCCGGATCCGGACAACGCAAGTGTGAAAGAGGCCTTATGTACTCAAGCAAATAAAAGCATTCCAACTGAAGTTTTTAATTTTAATTTATTAACACACTGTTCGTCCCATGAAAACAGTGTTTATTAACAAAATAGTGCTATAAAATAAAGCACTGAACGGACTACTGTTATACTAACATAGCAGTGGATTATAAATGTGTAGGTGATAGTGCATCAAACAATCAATATCGCAGTTGAATTACACTGCTAATAACCACCCCCATAATAACCACCCCTAGAACATATTGTTGCTGTTACCAGCAGCACATTACACTATACACCACAATCCCATATAGGGTGCAAAAGTGAATATACAAAACGTTTATTTATGGAGGTGCTGATATTATAATAATTAAAAAAAACACACACCGCTCCATATTCAACAACAAGCAGCATTAATTATCAAACACAGTGTTACAACAAAAAGCACATATCATAGTACTGCCATATACCGGTGTTACAACTGATACCCTCTGCTTAGTCCTGATAGTTTTAAATCATACACATTTTTTATTTTCTATAATAGCAGGTTTAAGTGAATATAATAAAAGATGTAGTTTTAGATACATTTATAGTTAGGACCCCTAAAGGGATTTTTGGGTCAGAGGACCGTTTTGTTTGTTGTTGTCATAAATTAGGCGCACCTATGACAGTCTGTGCTCCAGCCCCTGACTGGAGTCGTTTTTGTTACCAACATTTCCACCTGTTTCCAGGAGTAAATATTAGTACATTTATTTGGGCCCCAGTCACGCCCCTATCACTCCAATGTGACCCAGATGGCATAAAAACGCCTGTGCCACAAAATATTATTGAATGGGTGTTTAAAAAGTCGCAAAAAAAAGCTTTTTCTACTTTTTTACTCCCAAAAAAAAAAAAGGGTTAGTAAATGACCCCCCCTATGGTGTTATTATTTAGATAAAAAAAAACCATAGGGATTCCAGCTTCCAAAAAAGTGTTGTACTTCCAAAAATATATTGAAATCCAACATGGCAACCTGGTCTACGCGTTTCGGATCTGCTAATATCGATCCTTCCTCATGACAGGCTGCAAACACAAAAGCTAGGGCTTATATAGCTGAAGTTACTAATCACAGACAATTGGGATCAGCAAACAGAACAGCCCCCCATTGACATCACATTAAAAAGTTGGAGATACCACGTTGGTGTAGAGACATACCTTTAAAAAGTATACATATATATAGTTCATCAAAACAAATACAGATATGATAAGAAAAATCCATAGTGCAGAATCCAATCATGTTTACGGTTGAGACCTTGCGGGACACATGAGCCCATGCAAAAGATCCAGTAAGTTTCCCTGTTCAGAAGCTTGCGCTTGTGGTCTCCACCCCTGACAGGTGGATTAACTCTTTCCAAACCCTGGACCTGAAAACCTGCAGTGTTAGAAAACACGGAGGCACACAAGATTGTCATCCGCGTCCGTGATCCGTGTCTGGTTTTTTCCTATTATTTTCAAGGCAAACTTGACTTAGATATTTTTTTCAGTTTTCTGGTCTGGTGATCCTCCAAAAATCAAGGAAGACACACGGAAGAAAAAACGGACACGGATCACAGAACCCCGTTTTGCGGACCGTGAAAAAATACTGTCGTGTGCATGAGGCCTTACCTTGATGGAGAACCGCATAGTGAAGACTGACGGCTGAAACATTCCTCGTCCCAGCATGCGGAATGTCCGACAGATGTGTTTTAAGTTCGGTGTCTAAAGTTCGGTCCATTATGGTCCGTGGTAGAGGAATCCATAACACGATTTTTCAATAACTCAAACTTTAGACGCCGGACTTAAAACACATCTGTCGGACATTCCGCAACACTAATCCTGACCTTTAAACTATTTGTAGTGCAACCCACATATTGAAGGCAGCGAATAGAGCAGGTGATGGAGTAGACAACAAAACTGGTGTTACAGTTGATGTATTGTTTTGATTCAAAGTTGCGATGTGTCGCTGTGGAATAAATAAGGCTACTTTCACACTTGCGGCAGAGAAATCTGGCAAGCAGTTCCGTCACTGGAACTGCCTGCCGGATCAGGCAAAACGTACGCCAACTGATGGCATTTGTAAGACTGATCAGGATCTGTCTTTGCCGGATCTGTCTTTCCGGTGTCATCCGGCAAAACGGATCCGGCATTTATTTTTTTCACCATTTTTTCAGTCTGCACATGCACAGACCGGAAGGACGGATCCGGCACTAATACATACGTATGGGAAAAAATACCGGATCCGGCATTCAGGCAAGTTCAGTTTTTTTCACCGGAGATAAAACCGTATCATGCTGCGGTTTTCTCTTTTGCCTGATCAGTCAAAACGACTGAACTGAAGACATCCTGATGCAAACTGAACGGATTACTCTTCATTTAGAATGCATGGGGATATGCCTGATCAGTTCTTTTCTGGTATAGAGCCCCTAGCACGGAACTCAGCGCCGGAAAGGAAAAATGCAAGTGTGAAAGTACCCTAAGGGAACCTGGTGTAACAAAATTACAAAAGGTGCAGATGCGATGTCCGCACCTGTAAATACCATGTTGTCCTAACCAAATGGCTTTTTTTGGGTCATTACGATCAGAAAACAGGCTGGGACGGCGAGCAATGCATCTGACGCCATCGCCTACAGCGTCTGACCACTGCTCATCGCATCTCAAAACTGGAAGATGTTTATTATTTAGTTAAATGTCATAAGTTTAACCCACTTTTAGGCCTCATTCACTTTTCCGTGTCATGGTCAAGTCCGTGAAAAAGTCCATGTTTAATCCATGAAGATGTCCGTGAAGGATCCGTGTTTGGCCCACGTTTTTATCTTCATTGTGTCATCCGTAATCCAGTGCATCTCCTATTAGTCTTCTGTAAAAAAAAAAAAAAAAAAGGACGCAACACGGATGTTATCTGCCCTGTGTCCGTGATTTTCATAGACCCATAGACTTCAATGGGTGTGTTTGGTCTGCATCACGGATAAAAGTACGTGTGCTGTCTGCAGAAAATGTGACATCACAACTGCTTCAGTCACAACTGTGTTTCCATCAGATAACTCTTATGACATCACAAATGTGTCCGGTAATCCGCTGTGACATCACAAGTGCGTTTCACTCAGGAAAGCTGTTGTGACATTACAAGTGGGTTCCCGTGAGATTTTGTGACATCACAGCTGTGTTACTGCAACTGCTGTGACATCATAAATGTGATTGTAAGCCTTTGCGAACAGGATGCTCATTCTGATTCATTGGGGCACATTTACTAATGGATTGGTGACACTTTTAGACGTAAAAAGTGTTGCAAGTACCTTTTTCTGTCCGACATAATTTTGGCGCACGGCTGGTTTTGGACCTTGTACGCCAATTGGGCTTGACAGTGGTGGGAAGGTGTCGGGGGCTGTTCTGATTTTCAGAGACAGTCCCGGTAAATTTGCGCTGTCCCGGACCAAAAAATGGAGCAGGGCTAATGCAACCCCTGCCCACAATTGTTTGTTTCTGGGCGGTTCTGGGGTGTGGGCTTATATGCCCCGATTTTATCAACTCAAATATTGGTAAGTATGCATATGGGCATGACAACTGTGTAAGGGGCACAGTGTAAGCATTACTACTGTGTGCTGGCACAAAGGGGGAATAATTACTATGTGAGAACTTTTAGGGGACTGTGTGTACAGTTTGGGCGGAGTTAGAGGCGTGGCCTAGTATGAAAAAAATAAAAAATTGTCCCTCTTTACAATTTTCTAAAGATTCCACCTGCAACTTAGACCTCATGCACACAAACGCAGGCCATCCGCGCCCATATTGTGGACTGCAAGCGGCCGGTCCACAATTTACAGGCACTGGCCACGTGCACTCCGTATCACAGATACGGACCCATTAACTGGAATGGGTCTGCCATCTGCAAGATACGGTTGGCAAGGCAAAAAAAATCGGACATGTTCTATGCACTACATCCACCATGAACCGCTTCTGTGGGATTTCGGTCTGTGCCTTCGCACCGCAAAAAAAGTCCTATTTTTTTGTGGTGAGGACCATATCTTGCAGATCATGGACCCATTTAAGTCAATGGGTCCGCATCCGCAAACAGCGTGCACACGGACGGTGCCTGTGCACTGCAAAATGCTATACGGGCAGAGACGGCCTGCGTTCGTGTGCATGAGGCCTAAGCCAGTTTTCCTTTACACCTATCAAATGAGCAGCTGGAAATCAAGCAGCCCATATAGTGTACTTACCTCTGCTGTGGGTGGCCTCCTGTTTCGGTACCTTATATGTTTAGTGTTTATTTGTACACGGCAACGGAAGAAACAGCAGAGGGCGCCATATAAAGGCAGTTTTCACCATTTGGAGAAGTGTTGTTATCGGCAAAACCAGGATAATAAAAACACATTGGGGGTCATTTACAAAGTATGTCTTTTTATTCCAGTCTTTGTTTCCCCTCTGCCCTGCCAGAGCATTCTTCTGATTTAGGCCGCATGCACTCGGCCATTGTGCGGCTGTTCCGTGCATTTGGGACCGCAATTGCAACATCCATGCAGCAGGCCGGACCCATTCAACTTGAATGTCATATTTATTTGCGCTGCGGAACAACGGAAAGAAACACCGTTTCGTATCTCTGGAATTGCGCACACTTTCAAGTGAATGGGTCTGCATCGGTGATGCGTGGATCACACGGCCCAACGGCCATGTGCGTGAGGCCTTATGACAAGCACCCTTACTATAGCGTCTGCGCCTGTTTTCATTAGTAAAAAGCCTGTTTACGACTGTCTTATTTTTTAAGTCTCATTTACCAACAGGTTTTTTTCGCCTATTTTGAAGACATTTGCGCCTGTGTGTTTATTTTGAGTCTTAAGACAAATTCTGAAGTTTTATAACTTTTGCGCCTAATTTCCATCCTATTTATGTAGGTGTGCCTTATGTCGTGCCAGATTTTGTCTTAAAAACAGTCTAATTTCTACGCCGCCCCAGAGCTGGTGTACTTTTCTGTCTCTGTTTTGAGTGGTGAGTTGCGGCACATTTTGCCTACGTTCATGGAGAGGTTCAGCTCACTGGCGCCACATTTTCATGTGCATACTAATTAGACCAGTTTTAGACCTCTTGCACATGGCCGTTGTGCTCCCGTGGCCGTATTGCGGGCCGCATACGGCGGTTCTGCAGTACACGGTGCACCAGCCGTGTGCATTCCGCATCACGGATGCGGACCCATTCACTTGAAAGGGTCCGCAAATCTGGAGATGTGGTGCGGAACAGAAGCACGGAACCCCATGGAATCACTACGGAGTGCTTCCATTCCGCAAAAAAATAGAACTTGTTCTATCTTTTTGCGGAACGAATAGATCACGGACCTATTCAAGTTGAATGAATCTGGATCCGTCCAGGCCGCCGCACGGACGTTGCCCGTTCCTTTGGGACCACAAATTGCGGTCCCCAATGCACGGAACGGAACCACAAAGGCCGTGTGCAAGAGGCCTTAGTGATTATGAACCTGTCTTACAAGAAAACGACCACAAGATGTCACACTTAAGTCAAAAAAGAAAAACCTGATTTAGGCCTCATGCACACGACCGTTTTTCAGGTCCGCATCCGAGCCTCAGTTTTCGCGGCTTGGGTGCAGACCCATTCACTTCAATGGGGCCGCAAAAGATGCAGGCAGCACTCCGTGTGCTGTCCGCATCCGTTGCTCCGTTCCGAGGCCCCGCAAAAAAAATATAGCATGTCCTATTCTTGTCCGTTTTGCAGACAAGAATAGGCATGTCTACAATGGGCCACCAGTTCCGCAAATTGCGGAAGGCACAAGGGCGGCTTCCGGTTTTTGTGGATCCGCAGTTTGCGGACCGCAAAAAACGGAACGGTCGTGTGCATGAGGCCTAATGCTACTTTCACACTTGCGGGAGAGTGATCTGGCAAGCAGGTCCGTCGCCGGAACTGCCTGCCAGATCCGGCAATCTGCATGCAAACGGACAGCATTTGTAGACGGATCCGGATCTGTCTTACAAATGCATTGCAAGAACGGATCCGTCTCTCCGGATGTCATCCGGAGAAACGGATCCTTTAAATATTTTTTCACATTTTTACCGGTGTGCGCATGCGCAGACCGGAAGGACGGATCCGGCATTGCGGTATTACATTTCACTAATACATGCACTAATAAATTTCAATGTAAATTAATGCCGGATCCGGCATTCTGGCAACTGATCCGGAATTTTGCATGCTGCAGTATTTCCTCCGTCCAAAACGCCGTTCAGTGACTGAACTGAAGACGTCCTGATGCATCCTGAACGGATTTCTCTCCATTCAGAATGCATGGGGATAAAACTGATCAGTTATTTTCCGGTATTGAGCCCATAGGATGGAACGCTATGCCGGAAAAGAAAAACGCTAGTGTGAAAGTACCCTTAGGGCTCATGCACACGACAGTATGTATTTTGTGGTCTTCAAAACACGGATCCATTCTGCTTTTTTGCAGATCTATTGTAACAATGCCGGTCCTTGTCTGCAAAACGGACAGGAATAGGACGTTCTATTTATTTTTGCCGAACGGACTTGTGGACATATGGATAGTCAATGCACACTCATTTCCATTTTTTTGCGGCCCCATTGAAACGAATGGTTCTGAATACGGCTGCAAAAAAACAGAAATGGACACGGACAAAAAATGCTTTCGTGTGCATGAGCCCTTATTAAAGGGGTTCTGCACTTTCATTTAACTGATGATCTATCCTCTGGATAGATCAACAGCTTCTGATCTGCAGGGGTTCGACACCCGGGACCCCCGCCGGTCAGCTGTTTGAGAAGGCAGCGGCGCTCCAGAGGATAGATCATCAGTTAAATGAAAGTGCAAAACCCCTTTAAGGGATAATAAATGAGTTACAAATTAAAGAAAAGTATTGCCAATACATATGTTTTTTTTACTCCCCAAAAAAAGGGGAGCTTGATAAATGAGTAAAAATTAGTAAATGTGTCTGACCCGATGTCCTAGCCCCTGCCGTTCCCCCATCACTCCCTTGCAACTCCCAAGTTGTGAGAACAGCGTAAAAACTCCCATGCTTTTAAAGTCGCAAAAGGGACCTTTTTTTTAACGCCCAAAACAGGCATAGCGCTCATCATAAATGACCCCGATTATATCCAAGTGATGTCTAAACAGACATTTGTGGAAACTGGATTAAGGGGCATTCACATGACCGTATGTATTTTATGTATGTATGTTGTGTGAATGCACCCTAAGGTCTCATGCACACAAACGTATTTTGGTCCATATCTGTTTTTTTTGCAGGTCTGATGCGAACCAATTCACTTCAATGGGGCCGCAAAAGATGCAGACAGTACACCGTGTGCTGTCCGCATCTGTATGTCCGTTCTGCGGCCCCGCAAAAAACAGAACATGTTCTATTCTAGTCTGTTTTACGGACAAGGATAGGACTGTCCTATTAGAGGCCTGCCATTCCGTCCCCCAAATTGCACAATGCACACTGTCGGTATCCATGTTTTGCGAATTCGCAATTTTCCGTATTCTAACAGTCAAAGGAAGTATATCCAATTTCAGTCAATTACATCACTACACCAACTGGATATATGTTTCTACTCATAACCCTATGAAGAACTTGATAGGGCACATTTACTAAGGCCATTTTGCACTGCCGATAGATACGTCTAATTTAGGCGAAGCATGCTCCTCGTCATAAATTAGGCGCATCTATGGCAGTCTGTGCGCCTGGAGTAAACACTACACCAGACCCTGGCTGACGTACTTTTTAGCATACATTTGGCATTTGACATGCCCCTGCCCCTTCCTTGTCATAATGGAAACCGGACGGATCCGTTTTGCGGGCCATAGACTTTTTTTATGACGGAATGAATAACGGAATGCTTCCAAAGGCATTCCGTTATGGTCCATGGTAACGGAATCCATAATGCCATTCAGCTTATATTACACCACAACACGAAGTTCAAAATATGAAATTCGCTAATCCCTACTTGTCACACCCAACTGGCGTACAAGGCCCAAAATTGTGTCACATAAGTCCATTGATAAATGTGCCCCAATATATTTTATACTTCGGGAGTGTGATATACAGTCGTGGCCAAAAGTTTTGAGAATGACACAAATATTAGTTTTCACAAAGTTTGCTGCTAAACTGCTTTTAGATCTTTGTTTCAGTTGTTTCTGTGATGTAGTGAAATATAATTACATGCACTTCATACGTTTCAAAGGCTTTTACCGACAATTACATGACATTTATGCAAAGAGTCAGTATTTGCAGTGTTGGCCCTTCTTTTTCAGGACCTCTGCAATTCGACTGGGCATGCTCTCAATCAACTTCTGGGCCAATTCCTGACTGATAGCAACCCATTCTTTCATAATCACTTCTTGGAGTTTGTCAGAATTAGTGGGTTTTTGTTTGTCCACCCGCCTCTTGATGATTGACCACAAGTTCTCAAGGGGATTAAGATCTGGGGAGTTTCCAGGCCATGGACCCAAAATGTCAACGTTTTGGTCCCCGAGCCACTTAGCTATCACTTTTGCCTTATGGCACGGTGCTCCATCGTGCTGGAAAATGCATTGCCCTTCTTGACACCAGGCCATCTTCCAAAAGTCTTCGCCTCACTGTGCATGCGGATGCGCTCACACCTGCCTGCTGCCATTCCTGAGCAAGCTCTGCACTGGTGGCACTGCGATCCCGCAGCTGAATCCTCTTTAGGAGACGATCCTGGCGCTTGCTGGACTTTCTTGGACGCCCTGAAGCCTTCCTAACAAGAATTGAACCTCTTTCCTTGAAGTTCTTGATGATCCTATAAATTGTTGATTGAGGTGCAATCTTTTTTTATTTTATTTTTTTTTTTACATCCATAAAAAACACATTGCACCAACAACAAGCAAAAATCAAATGTTAACAATTAGTAGTTTCTATTCATTTCTGTTTTCTTTCTCCCCTTTACCTTCCCTCCCCCCCATTCCCCCCTCCCTTTACCATACCCTCCCACCCCTAAAGGGAATGAAGGAGGGGGGGCGTGGAAAAAAAAAAAAAAAAAACACATGGCAGATGTCAACCCTGAAGTAACCAATTTTCCCTACGCTTGGTCGAGATTTAATGACCCTTTAGAATGATTATTCATTACACGTTCTTCTTTAATTAAATTATCTATTACTTTTCTCCACTGTCCCACCGTCGGTGGGTCCGCCTTTATCCATTTTCTGAGAATAAGGAGTCTGGCCTGAAATAGTACTTTATTCAAGACCAATCGTATTTTTTTGTTCAAATTCAAGTGTTCAGTTGCCCCTAGAATACAAATTACTGGATCATTGGGCAACCGAACCTTCAGGAGCAAATACACGGTTTCCATTATTTCTGTCCAGTATCTATAAAGCTTGGGACATCTCCAAAAACAATGTATCAAATCTGCTCTCTCCTCCCCGCATCTTGAACACTTATCTGTTTCTCTCACTCCCATTCTTTTCAATATCCATGGAGATCGATGAAGTCTATGCACTATGTAACATTGTGAGATCTTATGTGAACCCCTGTCCGAGATTGTCGCATAATTCCTAAGGGCATCTCTCCATTTTTCTTCCGTAAAGGAATCTAGATCTTTCTCCCATTTTTTCTCAGCAAGCATTGTAATCCTTTTTCTCTTTGCCTCCATCAAAAACCTATATCTCCTTGCAGTTATTCCTCCTCCTTCTGCTTCTGCTGTAAACTTATCCAACCTATCTGATTTTTCCCTTCTATACTTGTCTTCCTGTACCACTGTCCGCAGTGCATTCCTAAGCTGGAAATATTTATACATATGACTGTGGGGGATCCCAAATTCCAACACCATTTTGTTGAAGTCCTTCAGCTTATCCTCTTCAAAAATCTGATCTAAATATTTCACCCCTTTTTTCCCCCAATCTATATAATCCCTTATTGTTTCTAATTCCTTTAAATTAAGATTTTTCCATATCAGTGTATATTTCAAAAACCCTTTAATCTCCAATATCTTCTTAATTTCCCCCCATACGTATTCTATTAAATTTAATATCCTATTATCAGTATTTTTTTCCCCAAAAAACCTGATTCCAACACCTCTAAGTGATTACATTCCTTTTTCCATCCCCATTTATTTAATTCTTGTCTACCCACCTGACTATCTAAACTACCCTTTATATTCCCGTATTGTGTTATTAAAAAATAAAAAAACAGATTGGGAACCGCTAATCCTCCCTCCTGCACTGGAAGCTGAAGGACTTCCTTCTTTATCCGAGGGATCGCACCCTTCCAAATAAATTCCCCCATTAGTCTTTCAAATAGTTTGAAAGTGTTCTGCGGTATTCTCGCTGGGGCATTTTGTAATATATAGAGTATCTTCGGAAGGAGGACCATTTTTATTAAATTTACTCTACCTTGTATTGACATTGGTAGTCTTTTCCATATGTGTATTTTAGTTCTTAATTCTTTTATTAAGGGAAGGACATTTAGTTTTTCATATTCTTCTATATTTCCGGAGATTTGTATACCGAGGTATTTAAAATTTTAATTTTTTTTTAAGAACGTGTACCCGTGTATCTCCCTGTAATTGTCCATCTCCTAATAATAACATGTGTGATTTCCCCCAATTAATATTTAAACCAGAAAAAAAAACAAATTTATCTATTGTCTCCATCACTTTATTAAACTGATCCCCAGTGTTTTGCAAAAAAAGTAAAATATCATCCGCATACATTAACACCTTTTCTTCTCCACCCACATATTGAAAACTTTCAATCTCCCTATCATTTCTTATTATATTTGCCAAAGGTTCGATTGCAATAGCAAATAAAAGGGGGGAGAGAGGGCATCCCTGCCTTGTGCCACGAGATAGGGCAAACGGCAGGGACAAGCTCCCATCCACCACCACTCTAGCCCTAGGGTTACAATATATTAACTGTATCCACCCTATAAATCCCTCCCCTATGCCAAACCTCCTTAATACTGCCCATAGATACTCCCATTCAATACAATCAAATGCCTTTTGGGCATCCAATGAAAGTATCGCTTTCTCCCCTGCATCTGATCTATTAGCTTCAATGTTGAGAAATAACCTTCTTATATTGGAGTATATTGTTCTACCCGGTATAAATCCTGTTTGGTCTTTATTTATTATTACTTTGATAACCTTTGAGAGCCTATCAGCCAAGACTTTTGCCAAAATTTTAACATCCGTGTTCAACAGGGATATGGGCCTATATGAACCAGGATCTGTTTGTTCTTTTCCTTTTTTTGGAATTAATGTAATAATTGCTTCCTTCATGGAGTTCGGTAAATCGCCTAATTTTCGGGCCTCATCCAATGTTGTTTTTAGTTCTGATACCAAAACCTGAGAGAAGGTTTTGTATATTTCAAAAGGAAGTCCATCTCCTCCTGGTGCCTTCTCGAGTTTAACCTTCCCCAGAGCTAGATTTATTTCTGCCACCGTTATTTCTTTCTCCAGATATTCTCTTTGAACCTCAGATATCCTACTAAAAGCAATCTTATCTAAATATGAATCTAACTCTTGTTTTGAGTATTGCACCCTGGACTTATATAGCTCTAGGAAATACTCCCGGAACACATTTTTAATGCCTTCAGGTATGGTGGTTAATTTACCAGTTTTATCTCTAATTGCACCGATCCATGATTTCCCTTTTTGATTTTTCACTATATCTGCTAGTATTTTACCAACCTTTTCACCCTCCGAGGCTACCTGGATCCCTTGAAAAAGCAATTCTTTCCTACTTTTTTCTAATTGATATATCTTCAACTTTTTCTTGTTCTTCCTCCCATGCTCTCTTGTTGAATGCAGTAGGGTATCTCATACCATTCCTGCCTCTTGCAGTTTTTCCTCCAGTACCTTCCCGTTTTTCCTAGTACTTTTTTTCCAATAATCTACTTTTTTAAACAGTATTCCCCTCAAAAAGGCCTTAAAAGTGTCCCAAACCACCAATCTACTGGCAGAACCGTTATTTTCCATAAAAAAAAGTTTTAACTCCTCAATTATACTCTCCTTATCCGAGATCAATAATAACCAATGGGGATTGAACTTGAACAACGGGAAAAATATTTTTTTTATTCAAATCCAGCTCAATTACCATTGCATTATGATCTGACAGGGCCATAGGTATATACTTTATCGTGATCCTGTTTTGGGACATTAAATTTTTATTTCCAAAAGTCATATCTATTCTCGACCAAGTTTGGTGTGTTTTTGAGTAACAAGAGTACATAACTTCATCAGGGTTCTGGACCCGCCATACATCTACCCAATTGAATTCATGAACTAATTTACGTAAGTCTACATTTTGTGCTCCTCCCCCTCTGCCAGACATCCTATCCCTGAGTGGATCCATAACCGCATTGTAATCGCCTACCGCAATCAACATACATTCCTGTTTATTCAACATAAATCTATACAGTAGATACAAAACATCTGATTTATATGGTGGTGGAATATATATATTTGCGATTACAGTTTTAATCCCTTCTACATAACAGTGTAAGAAGAGGTATCTGCCATAGCTGTCCGCCTCACATGCCAGACCTTCAAACTTGATTTTGTTATGGATCAAAATTGAGACCCCTCTAGAATAAGTAGTATATACCGAATGATATCCCGCCACCATCCATCTCCTCTCTAGCCATCTTACTGATCCCTTATCCAAATGTGTCTCCTGGAGGCAAATGATGGCTGGCAGAAACCTCTTCATCCACTCAAGGATAGCGTATCTTTTAACTGTCTCGCGGAGCCCTCTCACATTCAATGAAAGGATCTTAACCATCTAACCGAGGGGGAGGAGCAAAAAATAAATAAAAAATTCCACGTCCCCCCTACCCACATCCCATATCCACCCTCCCATCTATATAGTCCCCCTTTCTGCTAACCAGCAGTCCGGGCGGCTCCTTAACTTAGCATATTGGCTCCTATCCCCTCCTCCCCCCCAGCCTCAAAGTCCCTCTCCATCCGTCCATTCACTAACTTCCTCCGGAGTCTGAAAAAATACAACTTTACCATTGTGTTCCACCCTTAATTTTGCTGGAAAAAGTAGGCTATATTTTATACCTGCCTCCCTTAATCTTTTCTTGACCGATATGAATGAATTCTCTTCTTTGTGCGTTGGTACTAAATGAATAATCTGGGAATAGTTTAACCTTTACCCCCTGTATATAATATTTTTCGGAGGTTCTAACATCTGATAATATTCCATCTCGATCTTTAGATAATAAACATTTCACCAATATCGGTCTAGGAAAATCCCCTGGCACCCTATTTTTTGTGGGGACCCTGTGTGCTCTTTCGATAGAGAATAAGGGGGAGAGAGTACCTTCTTTAGTATTTTCCTTTAACCATTTTTCCATAAATTCAGTACAATTTTCTCCCTCCACTCGCTCTGGGACCCCCACACATCTTATATTAGACCTTCTAGCTCTATCCTCCTGGTCTACCAATTTTTGTTCCATCTTAACATTTTTTTGTTTTAAGAGATCCACCTCTTTCTCTAATTTATACACAACTTTCTCTAGGGTGGGAATCCTTTTTTCCGTCAGACATATATACACGATGGCCAAATGAAAATCACAAAGGAAGACCTGCGCCCCACAGTCAATTTCTTCTATAGATCTCCATCCGAAGAACGTGGGGGGGCGACCCTTCTGGTACTGCAGTTCAATTCGGCCTCTCCACTGAGAGCCCGCAGGAGTCCACAGAGTTCAACAGAACAGAACAGGACCTCAGAAACAGACGACTACACCCTCAGGCGTCGTCTCCATGGAGTCCAGCCACCCACAGACAGCGTTCAGCCGGTACTCCCCTTAGCGATGAAAATTAGTATGCATGCCTTAATCCGACTCCACCGGGCTTCAGCACACCAGCACTTATTCTCAGTCCTCCCCCACGATGTGGGTACTGGGAGTAACTCACCACCCGGCACTTCCTAGTAGCGCAGGACGGGGTTCAGAGTCCAGGCATCCACGTTGGCATCTCAGACAGTTTAGGGCGGCCTCGGCATATCGACAGACTCGCGGAGGTCAGATGTCCCGAGCAGCAAACAGGCGGCAGGCGGCCAGCGTGCAGGGGAGGGCGAGGGGGGCGGAGCCCTAGCGTCCCACGTCAGACGCTCTCATGCATTTGCAATCTTAGTAGCCACAATATCCTTGCCTGTGAAGCCATTTTTATGCAACGCAATGATGGCTGCACGCGTTTCTTTGCAGGTCACCATGGTTAACAATGGAAGAACAATGATTTCAAGCCTCACCCTCCTTTTAACAGGTCAAGTCTGGCATTTTAACCCAATCAGCCTGAAATAATGATCTCCAGCCTTGTGCTCGTCAACATTCTCACCTGAGTTAACAAGACGATTACTAAAATGATCTCAGCAGGTCCTTTAATGACAGCAATGAAATGCAGTGGAAAGGTTTTTTGGGGATTAAATTAATTTTCATGGCAAAGAAGGACTATGCAATTCATCTGATCACTCTTCATAACATTCTGGAGTATGCAAATTGCTATTATAAAAAATTAAGCAGCAACTTTTCAAATTTCCAATATTTATGTAATTCTCAAAACTTTTGGCCACGACTGTGAATTATTAAATACCACGAGGGGTCTGCAATCCGAAATGTCCAGTGTGGAACGGAGGCAGGGAACCCCACAGAAGCACTACGGAGTGTTTCCGTGGGGTTTATCTCCGCACCGCAAAAAAGTAGTACAGTCGTGGCCAAAAGTTTTGAGAATTACACAAATATTAGTTTTCACAAAGTTTGCTGCTAAACTGCTTTTAGATCTTTGTTTCAGTTGTTTCTGTGATGTAGTGAAATATAATTACACGCACTTCATACGTTTCAAAGGCTTTTATCGACAATTACATGACATTTATGCAAAGAGTCAGTATTTGCAGTGTTGGCCCTTCTTTTTCAGGACCTCTGCAATTCGACTGGGCATGCTCTCAATCAACTTCTGGGCCAATTCCTGACTGATAGCAACCCATTCTTTCATAATCACTTCTTGGAGTTTGTCAGAATTAGGCCTCTTTCACACTTGCGTTGTCTGGATCCGGCGTGTACTCCACTTGCCGGAATTACACGCCGGATCCGGAAAAACGCAAGTGTACTGAAAGCATTTGAAGACGGTCCGTCTTCAAAATGCTTTCAGTGTTACTATGGCAGCCAGGACGCTATTAAAGTCCTGGTTGCCATAGTAGGAGCGGGGAGCGGTATACTTACAGTCCGCACGGCTCCCGGGGCGCTCCAGAATGACGTAAAAGCGCCCTATGCGCATGGATGACGTGCTATGTGATCACGTCATCCATGCGCGTGGGGTGCCCTGACGTCACTCTGGAGCGCCCCGGGAGCCGCACGGACGGTAAGTATACCGCTCCCCGCTACACTTTACCATGGCTGCCAGGACTTTAGCGTCCCAGCAGCCATGGTAACCACTCTAAAAAAGCTAAACGTCGGATCCGGCAATGCGCCGAAACGACGTTTAGCTTAAGGCCGGATCCGGATCAATGCCTTTCAATGGGCATTCATTCCGGATCCGGCCTTGCGGCAAGTCTTCAGGATTTTTGGCCGGAGCAAAAAGCGCAGCATGCTGCGGTATTTTCTCCGGCCAAAAAACGTTCTGTTCCGGAACTGAAGACATCCTGATGCATCCTGAACGGATTTCACTCCATTCAGAATGCATTAGGATAATCCTGATCAGGATTCTTCCGGCATAGAGCCCCGACGACGGAACTCTATGCCGGAAGACAAGAACGCAGGTGTGAAAGAGCCCTTAGTGGGTTTTTGTTTGTCCACCCGCCTCTTGAGGATTGACCACAAGTTCTCAATAAGATTAAAATCTGGGGAGTTTCCAGGCCATGGACCCAAAATGTCGACGTTTTGGTCCCCGAGACACTTAGTTATCACTTTTGCCTTATGGCACGGTGCTCCATCGTGCTGGAAAATGCATTGTTCTTCACCAAACTGTTGTTGGATTGTTGGAAGAAGTTGCTGTTGGAGGGTGTTTTGATACCATTCTTTATTCATGGCTGTGTTTTTGGGCAAAATTGTGAGTGAGCCCACTCCCTTGGATGAGAAGCAACCCCACACTAGAGATGTCGCGAACATAAAATTTTCCGTTCGCGAACGGCGAACTTCTACAAATGTTCGCAAACGGGCGAACCGCCATTGACTTCTATAGGCAGGTGAATTTTAGAACCCACAGGGACTCTTTCTGGCCACAATAGTGATGGAAAAGTTGTTTCAAGGGGACTAACACCTGGACTGTGGCATGCCGGAGGGGGATCCATGGCAAAACTCCCATGGAAAATTACATAGTTGACGCAGAGTTGGATTTTAATCCATAAAGGGGATAAATCACCTAACAATCCAATTTTTTTTTTTAACAACATGGTTTAAAACATCCAGTGTGTGTATACGATCAGGTATGATGTTGTATCGATCAGGTAGTGTAAGGGTTACGCCCGCTTCACAGACATTGACAGACCAAACTCCCCTTTTAATGCACCGCAAACAGTCCATTTGCCCAACCGCAAACTTCCCATTTGCACAAGGTTGGATACCAAGCTAGCCATGTCCCGTTGATGTCATTGAAGGTTTCTTCCTCCACCCAGCCACGTACAACACCAAGGGTCCCCGAAAGGTGAATTGAATTGATTTTTCGAATGGGGGTTAAAAAAACGCTGGCTCCCTCCCCTGTTTGAATCCACGGTCACTGCGTCTGTGCCGTGCAATTTACTGTCCCACCCGATATGAGTGCTATTTTCTATAGTTCTCTCTTCTCATCAGTTTAATCCCTGTTACGTCCCCAATCTGGGGTCCATTTATTAAATAGATTTTTTCGAACGGGGAGATGGTTAAAAAAATGCTGGCTCCCTCCCCTTTGTTTGAATCCACGCCACGGTCACTGCGTCTGCGCCGTGCAATTTACTGCCCCACCCGATATGAGTGGTATTTCCTGTAGTTCTCTCTTCTCATCAGTTTAATCCCTGTTACGTCCCAATCTGGGGACCATTTATTAAATAGATTTTTCGAATGGGGAGATGGTTAAAAAATTACTGGCTCCCTCCCCTTTGTTTGAATCCACGCAATGGTCACTGCGTCTGCGCCGTGCAATTTACTGTCAAATCCGATATGAGTGGTATTTTCTGTAGTACTATGCTCATCAGTTTAATCCTTGTTACGTGACATCCCCAATCTGGGGTCCATTTATTAAATTGATTTTTCGAACGGGGAGATGGTTAAAAAAACGCTGGCTCCCTCCCCTTTGTTTGAATCCACGCCACGGTCACTGCGTCTGCGCCGTGCAATTTACTGTCACACCCGATATGAGCGCTATTTTCTGTAGTACTATTCTCCTCAGTTTAATCCCTGTTATGTCCCATATCAGGGTGGCATTGCCTTTTGCGAAAAAAAATTTAGGCCGGGTACCTTCGACTGCCTTCACAGTGACAGACCAAACTCTGATACACCAAACTGAATTGATTTTAGGAGCCGGGAGATGGAAAAAGCAGCTTGGTCGGTCCTCTTACTCCCAAGTTGGGGCACTGCGCGTGCACGGAGCAATGTGCTGTGACACCCTATATGAGTGGTGTCTTAACTAGTCCTATTCCTATCAGTTTAATCCCTGTTACGTCCCTATCCGGGGACGTGTGTCGAATTAATTAACCATTGTCGAATTAACGAACCATTACGACATCCTGGAATATCTTAGTTCTGAGCATTGTACTTGATTTGTATTGGAATTCATGGGGATTTTTTTAATTGTCTGCATTATTTCTAATAAACTATTAAGATACTTTATTATGATTTTTTTATTTTATGTATTAAAAACCCACCCATACACCTTTAAAAAAGAAATACAATTTTTAGTTTTTTCTATGAAAAAACATCCAGCCGCCCCGATCGCTTTTGGTCTGATCATAATGAAGCAACGGCCTTATCATCTGGGGTGTAGCAACATTGCCAACACACTCATAGAGGTGATGATCGCTTCATTGTGATACGCAAGCCCCTTCACCACAACAAGGTAACTATCACGAAAGGGGAATTGACACTTGTATGTGCCTTTTTTTTGTTTTGTTTTTGCAGCCACAGTGCAGCACCAGAGGCCAGAAAAATTAGGCATGTACACATGCCTGAAAAACAATGTTATTGTTGCAGCCGCTGTTGTAGCAGCGGCCGGAAAAATTGATGTTTTCAAGGCAGAAAGGTGACTAAAACATTGCGGCTTGAACCCTAGTTGGTGGCGGAGAATTCACGAAAGTCATCCGGTATGCAGACATTAAATACAGCAGCGTGGGGACAATTTTGAGGCCAAGGCATGTCATCAGGCCTTTTGTTAGTTAAACGTATCCCCTACTGTCAGTCCGTTCGGGATCCATGCCTCATTCATCTTAAAGAGGACCTTTCACCAGAATACTTCTAAACTAACTATACAGACATGTAGAGCGGTTCATCTCCCTGCACTTACTGTTATCCCTGGGCGCCGCTCTGTTCTCCCGTTATTGCCTCCGGTATCTTCATAGTTACACTTTTTTGACCGAGGCGACTTCTTTTGTCAGTGACAATGCCTCCTGCTGCACTGAAGGTCCTTTCTGACAGGACACTTGAAGCGGGGCAGGCCAGAAGCTCTATCACAAACTGGGATAGTTCAGGCCACAGGTCAAGCCTGCACACACAGTAGTCAAGGGGTTCATCGCTCCTCAGAGTGTCGATATCTGCAGTTAAGGCGAGGTAGTCTGCTACCTGTCGGTCGAGTCGTTCTCTAAGGCTGGATCCCGAAGGGCTGTGGCGATGTGTAGGACTGAAAAAGCTCTGCATGTCCTCCATCAACAACACATCTGTAAAGCGTCCTGTCCTTGCCGCCGTGGTCGTGGTAGGAGGAGGATTACTTTCACCTCTTCCTCAGTTAGATTCCGTTGTGCTGTGACATCCCCCTTATAAGCTGTGTAAAGCATATTTTTTAGTTTGGTTTTGAACTGCTGCATCCTTTCTGACTTGCGGTAATTTGGTAACATTTCAGCCACTTTCTGCTTATACCGGGGGTCTAGTAGTGTGGCCACCCAGTACAGGTCGTTCTCCTTCATCCTTTTTATACGAGGGTCCCTCAACAGACATGACAGCATGAAAGACCCCATTTGCACGAGGTTGGATGCCGAGCTACTCATTTCGCGTTCCTCCTCCTCACTGATGTCATTGACGGTCTGTTCTTCCCCCCAGCCACGTACAACACCACGGGTCCCAGATAGGTGACAACAACGAGCACCCTGGGATGCCTGCTGTGGTTGGTCTTCCTCCTCATCAAAGCCACATTCCTCCTCTGACTCCTCATACTCCTCTTGCAGCGTTCCCGCAGGTCCGGCAAGCGATGATGACAAGGCTGTTTCTGGTGGTGATGGTGACCACAACTCTTCCTCTTCACGCTCATCTACAGCCTGATCCAGCACTCTTCGCAGGGCACGCTCCAGGAAGAAAACAAATGGGATGAGGTCGCTGATGGTGCCTTCGGTGCGACTGACTAGGTTTGTCACCTCCTCAAAAGGACGCATGAGCCTACAGGCATTGCGCATGAGCGTCCAGTAACGTGGCAAAAAAATTCCCTAAATTCTTAGCGGAAGCTGTTGAGGATTAGGTGTCCTGTGTAAGCCAGTCAACTATTTTCTCCGAATTTTTGGGGTTCAGGGTACGTGGCCTCTGAACACTGGGCATTATTCCAGGGCCAGTGGAAATCACAGCACCACGAACATGAGGGCCCCTGCAGCGTGGCCTGCCTCTGCCTGTCATTTTTTATTAGATAAGTGTTACTATGAATGCAAGGTACTGTGCCACCCTATATAAGTGGTGGGAAGTGGGCACAGTACAGTCTGTGTTGGCCTGATGCACACGGGATTGCAAATGTGATTAGATCACAGAAAAATTTTAAATCGATTTTTTTTTCTGCAAGGTATTTGGGTGAATGACACCCTGTAACGGTATGAGTGCAGGCCTAGACACTAGCTAATGGGCACAATACAGTATGTGTTGGCCTGACACACACGGGCTTGCAAATGTGATTAGATCACTGAAAAAATGTAAATCCCAATTTTTTTTTTCTGCAAGGTATTTGGGTGAATGACACGCTGTAATGGTATGAGTGCAGGCCTAGACACTAGCCAGTGGGCACAATACAGAATGTGTGAGCCTGACGCACACGGGCTTGCAAATGAGATTAGATCACAGAAAATGTTTAAATCAAATTCTTTTTTTCTGCAAGGTATTTGGGTGAATGACACCCTGTAACGAAATGAGTGCAGGCCTAGACACTAGCCAGTGGGCACAATACAGGATGTGTGGGCCTGACACACACAGGCTTGCAAATGTGATTAGATCACAGAAATTTTTTAAATCAATTTCTTTTTTTCTGCAAGGTATTTTGGTGAATGACACCCTGTAACGGTATGAGTGCAGGCCTAGCCACTAGCCAGTGGGCACAATACAGAATGTGTGGGCCTGACACACACAGGCTTGCAAATGTGATTACATGACAGAAAAATGTTAAATATATTTTTTTTTCTGCAAGGTATTTGGGTGAATGACACCCTGTAACGGTATGAGTGCAGGCCTAGACACTAGCCAGTAGGCATAATACAGAATGTGTGGGCCTGATGCACACGCGCTTGCAAATGTAATTAGATCACAGAAAAATTTTAAATCGATTTTTTTTTCCCTGCAAGGTATTTGGGTGAATGACACCCTGTAACGGTATGAGTGCAGGCCTAGACACTAGCCAGTGGGCACAATACAGAATGTGTGAGCCTGACGCACACGGGCTTACAAATGTGATTAGATCACAGAAAAATTTTAAATCACATTTTTTTGTCTGCAAGGTATTTGGGTGAATGACACCCTGTAACGGTATGAGTGCAGGCCTAGACACTAGCCAGTGGGCACAATACAGTATGTGTTGGCCTGACACACACGGGCTTGCAAATGTGATTAGATCACAGAAAAAAATGTAATAATTTTTTTTTTCCTGCAAGGTATTTGGGTGAATGACACCCTGTAACGGTATGAGTGCAGGCCTAGCCACTAGCAGTATGTGTGGGCGCCTGACACACATGGGCTTGCAAATGTGATTATGTCACAGAAAAATATTTTAAAATGTTTTATTTGCAAGGTATTTTCTGTCACACCCTGTATGAATGGTGTGCACTGTGCACACAGTGGCTGTCTATGACTGAGCCTGCAGCCTCTCACACACAGGCAGCCAGGCAACTGCAATATATATATATATATATATATATATATATAATAAAAAAAAAAGAACACTGATGTTCTTGGGGTGCTGTCGGGACGCTGTCCTTACAGCAGATGAGTCTGTTGACACAGAACAATGCCCTAGCTAACGCTTTCCCTATTGAATCAGCAGCAGCACTGTCCCTCCTCTCACTGTGAATGCAGCTTCCGAATGAATCTAAAATGGATGCTGTCCAGGAGGTGGGAGGGTCTGGGAGGGAGGGTCTGCTGCTGATTGGCTGGAATGTGTCTGCTGACTGTGAGGTACAGGGTCAAAGTTTACTCAATGATGATGTATAGGGGGCGGACCGAACATCGCACATGTTCGCCCGTAGCAGCGAACGAGAACAAGCTATGTTCACCGGGAACTATTCGCCGGAGAATAGTTCGGGACATCACTACCCCACACATGAATGGTCTCAGGATGCTTTACTGTTGGCATGACACAGGACTGATGGTAGCGCTCACCTTTTCTTCTCTGGACAAGCATTTTTCCTGATGCCCCAAACAATCGGAAAGAGGCTTCATCGGAGAATATGACTTTGCCCCCGTCCTCAGCAGTCCATTCACCATATTTTCTGCAGAAGATCAATCTGTCCCTGATTTTTTTGGAGAGAAGTAGCTTCTTTGCTGCCCTTCTTGATACCAGGCAATCTTCCAAAAGTCTTTGCCTTACTGTGCGTGCAGATGCGCTCACACCTGCCTGCTGCCATTCCTGAGCAAGCTCTGCACTGGTGCCACTCCGATCCCGCAGCTGAATCCTCTTTAGGAGATGATCCTGGTGCTTGCTGGACTTTCTTGGACGCCCTGAAGCCTTCTTAACAAGAATTGAACCTCTTTCCTTGAAGTTCTTGATGATCCTATAAATTGTTGATTGAGGTGCAATCTTAGTAGCCACAATATCCTTGCCTGTGAAGCCATTTTTATGCAACGCAATGATGGCTGCACGCGTTTCTTTGCAGGTCACCATGGTTAACAATAGAAGAACAATGATTTCAAGCATCACCCTCCTTTTAACAGGTCAAGTCTGCCATTTTAAACCAATCAGCCTGACATAATGATCTCCAGTCTTGTGCTCGTCAACATTCTCACCTGAGTTAACAAGACGATTACTGAAATGGTCCTTTAATGACAGCAATGAAATGCAGTGAAAAGTTTTTTTGGGATTAAGTTAATTTTCATGGCAAAGATAGGACTATGCAATTCATCTGATCACTCTTCATAACCTTCTGGAGTATGCAAATTGCTATTATAAAAACGTAAGCAGCAACTTTTCAAATTTCCAATATTTATGTAATTCTCAAAACTTTTGGCCACGACTGTACATGCACTCAAGTTGAATGGGTCTGAATCCGTCTGCGGAATCCGCACAGATTTTGACCGTGTATTGGGGACCGCAAATTGCAGTTCCCCATGCACGGAACGGCCGTGTGCATGAGCCCTTATGAACATTTGTTCCCGATCGTTTCCTGCTCTATCAGCCCCTGTAAAATGACCCTAAGACCAACTCTAATACAGTCAGGTCCATAAATATTGGGACATTGACACAATTCTAACATTTTTGGCTCTATACACCACCACAATGGATTTGAAATGAAATAAACAAGATGTGCTGTACCTGCAGACTGTCAGCTTTAATTTGAGGGTATTTACATCCAAATCAGGTGAACGGTGTAGGAATTACAACAGTTTGCATATGTGCCTCCCACAATACCATGTACACCACCGTGCTTGGTAAGCTGCGAGAAAGCCGCAGCGCCAGTGCCTTCTCAAACAGCTGGTCTGCAGGGGTCCCAGGTGTCAGACCCCTGCCAATCAGATACTGATGACTCTGAAAACCCCTTTAAAGGTTTTATCCAAGATCTATAATTTCCTCTCTAATGCCCGGGCCCATCACACAGGTTGTACTTACCACGCTCCCCGTCACCCGCGTCACTTCTGATGCCGGGACGGCTGCCGCTGCATCTCCCCGTTGCGTGGAAGAGAACATCCGACGGTGGGGTGGGTTGGGGCAGCCAATAGAAGGCCGCGACAGGGACGAGCCTCCCTAGCATTGTGAGTGACGCTAGGGAGGCTTGTTCCCGTCGCAGCCTGCTATTGGCTTCCCCCCCGACACCGGATGTTTTCATCCATGTGACAGGGAGATGCAGCAGCCGAGTCTACATCAGAGGCGACGCGGGTGTCGGTGAGCGAGGTAAGTACTATCGGTGTGAGGGGCCCCATGCATTAGAGGGGGCATTATAGATCTTGGGTAACCCCTTTAACGATGAGTGGTACGCCAAAGTGTAATTACAGTGCAGCGCCCACTATTCCATGGATGGCATTTCATTAAGCAGTACGGAGTACACCCCCTTAAAAAAGCTTGATGAATATGGAATTTATCAAAACTTTCTAAAACAAAAACCAATCAGAGCTCACCTTTCATTTCTTAAACAGCTCTGGTAAAATGAAAGCTTCACTGTGATTGGTTGCCATGGGCAAAACAGGCAGCGTTTCATTTACACAATTATGATAACTCCGCCCCATGTTTTTACATAGCAATCATACACTGTGACTATAGGCCGCAATCGGTGGCGCTCTACAACATGAGATTGTAAAACTACAACTCCAAGGCCTCGCGGCAGAGAATACTGGGAGTTGTAGTCCCATGGGCTCGATAGCCACAGGCTATACTGCACCCCCTGAGCTGGAGCTCGCACGTCGGTAGAAGCAGTCTCCAGGAAAATGGCTTCCACGTCTATACAGCACATGACGTTTACACCCTAGCCACTGGGTACACTTCCGGCCTGTCAGTGTCGTCACTTCCGGGTGAGGCTGAGGACGAGCTCGTCATCCTAAGTAGTGTGAGGTCCTAGGATCTCCCAGCACTGTGACCCGAGTAACAGGCCCCAGCACGGGGTGCACCCCACAGGGCCCGGAGAATGAGCAGCGCCAAGCGGAAAGACGAGCACCCTGTGTCCAATGGGGGTGTGAAGGTGAAACAGTCTCCCTGGAGCAAAGCATTTCGGGCAGACGCAGCCTGGGAGGACAAGGTACGGGCCAGGGAGCATTGCAGGGCCACCTAGCGATGCTGGGACTTGTAGTCCTATAGTGGATCCACCTGGAGGTGTCTATAGGGTATATGTAGGCGGATAGAATCGGTGTCCACTGCCGACCAATCAGATCCCTGGTCATGTGATCATATTCCAGGGTAATTTTTATGGCAGTTTTTATTTTTTACTGTAGGTTATTCCCGTCTCATAGTGTGATGCTATACTGCATTGGGTTCCCAGAGGCCGGACCACCACTGTGGTGGCTCCCAGTGGTCCAATTGATGTGACATCATTTTATGCAATGGGATTACTCCTCTAAAGGGATAGGCCACCTTTTTGTGTGTGGCCAGACCTGCAAAGGGAAGAATTCTTATTTTGCTCACTGGCCTCGGGTACCCTGCTGTCAACATCCGCTTTGATGCCCCTGCAGCCAATGACTGGCAGCAGCGATGACCCACTTCCCTTGGGTCATGCCGACTGGTCACGTGACCCAAGGGGGAGCAGGTCACTTCTGCAGCAGGAAGCAGGTAAGTATTCTTTCTTATGTAGGTCTGCCCGGGGGGGGGGGGGGGGGTCAAAGTTGCCAAAAAACCTTAAAAAGTCAACTCCTTAAAATCCTACTTATACTGATGTGCTCTGCTTGTCCCACCGGTCACCAGAGCCAAATGATGGAGGGTAGAAAACTGCAGAACCATTCGTCAGCTGCACAGTCAGCCATGGACTATGAGGGGCAGATCATATGCCATCCATGTGGACACCCCCTACTTTTTCTAATGGGGCATGTGACCCCCTGTAGTAAATGACGTCTGAATGAACCGTTGCCTGAGATGCAGTTCCTTAACTGTAGGGTCATGTCTTTTTTTTTTCTTCCCTTAGGAGGATTATTAGTAGAGGGGGATTTATTCTGGTTGGCGTTGCTGACTCAGCGGGTCTGACCTGCTGCTGGAGGAGAATGACTACACCACGTGGCGTCCTAAGCCTCTGGATGTGCAGGCAGAAAATAACTAACCCTGTGTAGAGATTAACCAGATGACCTTCCCTGCTCTGTCACCCACAGGATGAGTTCCTGGATGTCATCTACTGGATACGGCAGATCCTGGCCATCATACTGGGTGTGATTTGGGGTATCGTTCCTCTGAAGGGATTTGTGGGAATAGCTATGTAAGTATATTCTGAATTTGCATACATGGTGATCAAGACAAGAAGATGTTATCTAAGGTTACGCTCACATCTGCATTTAGCATCCCGGTAGTCTGTTCTGGCAGAGGGGCGGACTGCTGGAATTACCTACACTAAGGCCCACCTGATCCCCTTTAATATGATGGGATTCGTTGGGTGTCCAGCAAAAATGTCAATACCCCATTGCATGCAGCAGTATTTTTCCTGCAGAAAGTCGTCATTCATGCCAGAAACCCAACGGAGCCCATAATAGTGAATGGGGATCAAGTGGTGTCCTGCTATGCCGGCTACGGTAATTCTGGTGGTCTTCTCCTCTGCCAGAAAAGACTACATACAGACGTGGACAAAATTGTTGGTACCCTTTGGTCAATGAAAGAAAAAGTCACAATGGTCACAGAAATAACTTTAATCTGACAAAAGTAATAATAAATTAAAATTCTATAAATGTTAACCAATGAAAGTCAGACATTGTTTTTCAACCATGCTTCAACAGAATTATGTAAAAAAATAAACTCATGAAACAGGCATGGACAAAAATGATGGTACCCCTAGAAAACACAGAACATAATGTGACCAAAGGGACATGTTAATTCAAGGTGTGTCCACTAATTAGCATCACAGGTGTCTACAACCTTGTAATCAGCCATTGGGCCTATATATATGGCTCCAGGTAATCACTGTGTTGTTTGGTGATATGGTGTGTACCACACTCGACATGGACCAGAGGAAGCAAAGGAAAGAGCTGTCTCAAGAGATCAGAAAGAAAATTATAGACAAGCATGTTAAAGGTAAAGGCTATAAGACCATCTCCAAGCAACTAGATGTTCCTGTGAGTACAGTTGCACATATTATTCATAAGTTTAAGATCCATGGGACTGTAGCCAACCTCCCTGGACGTGGCCGCAGGAGGAAAATTGATGACAAATCTAAGAGACGGATAATCCGAATGGTAACAAAAGAGCCTAGAAAGACTTCTAAAGAGATTCAAGGTGAACTTCATGCTCAAGGAACATCAGTGTCAGATCGCACCATCCGTCGTTGTTTGAGCCAAAGTGGACTACATGGGAGACGACCAAGGAGGACACCATTGTTGAAAACGAATCATAAAAAAGCAAGACTGGAATATGCCAAACTACATGTTGACAAGCCACAAAGCTTCTGGGAGAATGTCCTGTGGACAGATGAGACAAAAATCGAAGTTTTTGCCAAGGCACATCAGCTGTATGTTCACAGACGAAAAAATGAAGCATATCAAGAAAAGAACACTGTCCCTACTGTGAAACATGGAGGAGGCTCTGTTATGTTCTGGGGCTGCTTTGCTGCGTCTGGCACAGGGTGTCTTGAATCTGTGCAGGGTACAATGAAATCTCAAGACTATCAAGGAATTCTAGAGAGAAATGTACTAGCCAGTGTCAGAAAGCTTGGTCTCAGTCGCAGGTCATGGGTCTTGCAACAGGACAATGACCCAAAACACACCGCTAAAAACACCCAAGAATGGCTAAGAGGAAAAAATTGGACTATTCTAAAGTGGCCTTCTATGAGCCCTGACCTCAATCCTATTGAGCATCTTTGGAAGGAGCTGAAACATGCAGTCTGGAAAAGGCACCCTTCAAACCGGACACAACTGGAGCAGTTTGCTCATGAGGAGTGGGCCAAAATACCTGCTGAGAGGTGCAGATGTCTCATTGACAGTTACAGGAAGCGTTTGATTGCAGTGATTGCCTCAAAAGGTTGCGCAACAAAATATTAAGTTAGGGGTACCATCATTTTTGTCCATGCCTGTTTCATGAGTTTATTTTTTTACATAATTCTGTTGAAGCATGGTTGAAAAACAATGTCTGACTTTCATTGGTTAACATTTATAGAATTTTAATTTATTATTACTTTTGTCAGATTAAAGTTATTTCTGTGACCATTGTGACTTTTTCTTTCATTGACCAAAGGGTACCAACAATTTTGTCCACGTCTGTACATGTGACCCTAGCCTAATTCATGGCTTTTTAGACAGGTGTCACCGGGCTATTGGAAAATGATCATGTGTGGTGAATTGACGGCAGATCCATTGCCCAGAGGGCTCATGCACATGGCTGTTTTTGCGGATCTGCAAAAAACGGATACTGGCCGTGTGCGTTTTGCATTTTGCGGAATGGTTCATCCTGTCCTATACTTGTACGCAAAATGGACAAGAATAGGACATGTTCTATTTATACATTATTATTTTTTCACGGAGTGCTGTCCGCATCTTTTGCGGTCCCATTGAAGTGAATAGGTCTGCATCCAATCCACAAACAATGCAGAATGGATGCAGATAAAAACCACCGTAGTGTGGATGAGCCCTAAGTGTAATGGGGGGGGGTCTCTGGTGGTCTGATAGAGACCATGAAGAAGCCCAGTTGACGGTATGCCAGCTGACCCTCCCACATGCTGAGAAAAGCAGCTTCCGGCCTGAGCAGACTCAAGAAAAGTGCTTAAAATGTGTCCAACTGATCGAAGTTTCTACTGGTAAAGACATAGGACCCTGATCACACTGAGGACCTTAAGCTAGTTTCACACTAGTGGTAAATTCTTCCAGAGGAACAGTCTGCTTAAAGACATCGTATCCAGCATAGCCGGATACTACCTGACCCCGCCAGAGTGCATTGATTATAATGGGACTCGGCAGGGATGCAGCTTGTTTCCGGCATTAGCGCCGGGATTCGGCCAGACATAAAACGCTACTTGCAGAGGTATTGGTCTGGCTGAATCCTGGCACGAATGCTGGAAACAGGCTGGATCCCCGCCATTAAAGTGAGTGGGGTCTGGCGGTGCTCCGGCTATGCCGGATATGATGTCTTCCGACAGGCTGTTCCTCTGCTGGAAGAATTTACCGCCAGTGTGAAACTATCCTTAGACTGCTTTACTAAGTAGGCCCGGAACACTTTATTAAAAGGGAACCTGTCACCGGGATTTTGTGTATAGAGCTGAGGACATGGGTTGCTAGATGGCCGCTAGCACATCCGCAATACCCAGTCCCCAAAGCTCTGTGTGCTTTTATTGTGCGGAAAAAAAAAAGATTTGATACATATGCAAATTAACCTGAGATGAGTCCTGTCCCTGAGATGAGTCCAGCGTGAAGGAGCCCAGCACCGCCCCGCATCCTCCGAATCTCCCCCTTTGCTCCCGACGTCACAAAGCTAGAGCGCTGTAATCTCGCGATGTGCGAGCTAGCACATGCGCAGTTCGTTCTCTGAGGCTGATGCCAGCACAAGGAAGGAACACTCTGACGACACTGCGCATGCGCTAGCTCGTGCATCGCGAGATTACAGAGCTCTAGCTTTGTGACGTTGGGGAGCAAGGAGGAGATTCTGCGCATGCGGGGCGGTGCTGGGCTCCTTCACGCTGGACTCGTCTCAGGGACAGGACTCGTATCAGGTTAATTTGCATATGTATCAAATCAGTTTTTTTACACAATAAAAGCACACAGAGCTATGGGGACTGGGTATTGCGGATGTGCTAGCGGCCATCTAGCAACCCATGTCCTCAGCTCTATACACAAAATCCCGGTGACAGGTTACCTTTTAATTTAGTATAAAAAATGTAGATGATGACATGATTTTGCTTTTGTATCTTAAAGTGTTTCCACTTTTTGTTTTTGGACAGATTTTGCCTAATCAATGCCGGCGTACTGTACCTGTATTTTAGCAGCTTCCAGCAAATAGATGAGGAAGAGTATGGCGGTACCTGGGAACTAACTAAGGAAGGGTTTATGACCTCGTTTGCTCTGTTTTTGGTAGGTATCAGTGCCTACCACTGTCTTCATTAGGCTGAACTCTATAAGCACGCAGAGCAGGTAACTAAACTTGCTGCTAGTTAGGACATCCAAACTGACCGCCCTTTCTTAGGCCTCTTTCACACGAGCGATATGGATTGTGTCAGAATCTGTTCAGGAACAAACTGATGGTTTTGCGCACAAGTTCAGTTGTTTTTTTCTAAGATTCCATGCAGTGTGTGCATTTTTGCCATCTGGGTGCAATGCGTTTTTCACTGACTGTTACTAGGAGATGTAGATCGTTATTTTTTAGTTTTTTGGGGGTGTTTTTCACTCGCATGAAAAACGCCTGCAATCCGGACGGGAAAAAAACACACACATTGAATGCAATCACATAAATAAAACTGTTTGAACTTGTGTGTAAAACCATCAGTTTTTCTCCTGACACAATCTGTGTCTCTCATGTGAAAGGGGCCTTAGGGTCTGTTCGGAGTCTGACGGCAGTTTTGTCCCATTTAGTGACAAGAATAGTGCAGCCTGCGGTTATCTTCTTTGAGGTAATCGCCTCTAGCGATCTCAGTATAATGGCTTAAAGGGGTTATCCGGGAAATAAAATTGATGACCTATCCAAAGGTTAGGTCATCAATAGGTGCTTCAGGATTCTGCTGCGCTCACCAAAATTTGTGTGGTGGCCTCCCGGGTGCTTACCAAGGCGTCGCATGGCCTAGGAAGAGGGCACAGTGCTCAGTGTTTGGCCTCTTCCAACAACCGGTCCTCGGGGATCTTGTCGGACCCCTGCCAATCTGATATTGGTGACCTATCCTGAGGATAGGTCATCGATGTAAATTCCCAGATAACCCCTTTAAGAAGCCTCTGATTGTTAACACCTCAGAAGCAAAGGATGATGCCTTGTGTATGTGGCATATGTTTACCACTAGGTGGTACTATCTTACTCACTTTGCACTTACATGCACATTGTTAAAGGGGTATTCCAACTTGGCAGAAAATGTGGAGACTTCACCTTTAAAAAATAATTACTTTTAAAGGGGTTGTACGGTCTGGAAAACCTCTGTTTGAAATGGTGATAAGGAGGGAAGCGCACATCTTTCCTGCAACGATTCCTGTAGGGGAAATAAATAGTGAATATGCAGTCATGTAAAACCTGGTCCAATGGAGTGAAGATACCACCTCCCCTGTGTCTGTATACCTGTAAGATAAAAAGAAGTCACCAGTAAATAACTTGCGATATCCCTGTCCGTTGACATACTATTCAAGGTTTTTGTTTTACATTTTTTATGATTAGGAATGAGCAAACTTGTATTTTCACATTCAGCGTACAAGGTTCAGGGTATCTAAGAATTTCGTTATGGATTCCGCTACCACGGACCATAACTTATGGTCCGTGGTAGTGGAATCCATAATGGAATTCTTAGATACGCTGAATGTGAAAATACAAGTTTGCTCATTCCTACTTCTTTTTTTTATTCTTTATTTCTACTTTGCAAAAGTATCAAAATTATTGCATGTTGTATCGCATACATTAGAAAATTATAGTCGGAGCCATGCTGACTGACAATCATGGAGCACAATCCAGCAATACACTAACAATTACAACACATAAGTCTGTGTATGATATTCAGCCTGCGGTGACATTAGTCATTCCTACTTCTTATAGCCACCACAAAGGTCTGTTCACACATGGCAAAAATGACGCAGATTTTCTGCCTGGCATTTCAGACTGGAAAGACTGCAGAGCAGAGGTCGCAATAACGGCTGTATAAGCAAATGCGTATGAATATGCATTAAAGGGGGCATCCCATCTTAGACAATGGGGGCATATCGTTCGGATACAAGGAGAACGGAGAGGAGAAAGTTGAGGAGGGTGCACTGCGCATGCGCAGCTGCCCTACATTCATTTCTATGGAGCCAATAAAAATAGCCAAGCACTGGCTCTATTTCCGTCGGCCCCATAGAAATGAATAGGAGAGGCGGGGAGCTGCCCCTGGTGGTGGATGGACCCTAGGAAACCCGGGGTCCTCCAGCCACAACCCTCCCTGGCTCCGTTCTCCTTGTAGGTGCGGGTCCCACCTGAGGCTCTCCAGCTGTTGCAAAACTACAACTCCCAGCATGCCCAGAGTACCTACAGCTATCAGCCTACAGCAGGGCATGGTGGGAGTTGTAGTTTTACAACAGCTGGAGAGCCGCAGGTTGGCCATGCCTGCCCTATTGTCTAAGATGGGATAACCCCTTTAAGGCTTTTCACGCTGTGAATCTCATGGGCAGCACAGCAATACTGCTGCTGCCATCCCTACACCTGCGAGTAAGGAGCTTTGCTATTGGATGTTTTGGGCAACAAGTAAGGAGCTTGTTATTAGGGAGGGAGGCTGCTCATTGGCCAGTTTCGGCGGGCAGCTTCTCCAGAGTCCCTGACTGTGTAGGCTAACTAGTGGCTGGCCGAGGAAAGATCCATGTAGACTGGAGAGCAGCCCCTGAGGAGGCCAACTGATGTCTGGGGACAAGCTGATAAGGAGCGGTGGACGGACAGCAGAGCACTGATCTTTGCTCTGCACCGGGGTAATGGGATCACTTAGAGTGCAGCGTGGCAGCATTCTTCTGACTGCGGAGCCAGCTGCCGACATCAGAGGTGAGGAGGTGACTCCCAGACAAGAGGTCATCATCATACCTCTGAGTCTTGACACCGGAATGTAAAGTGCGATGCTAAACTCTCCTCCTGTGTTCTCCCTGTGTTAGGTGCTCAGCCAGGGCCTGCTGGTGCAGTGATCAGTGAGTCCAGAGGCTGAGCATCCGAGTAAGAGGACTGACTGCATCAGCAGGCTCCAGCTCAGGTGCTCAGCAAGAGCCTGTGGATTAACTGATCACTGCACCAGAATGTTCTGGCTGAGTGCAAGGGCCTGCTAGTGCAAGCTCTGGCTCAGTTGCTCAACCAGGGCCTGCTGGTGCAAGTAATCAGTGAGTCAGTGTATTTGCCTCATATCAGTCTATATCATGTTAATGCAGTGCTCTGTGTATCCTGTATTTTTTTTTTTTGCCCCATCAGCGTCATCCCAGGATCGGTCATCTCATGTGTGGGCACTGGATCTGCACAGCAGAACATTGTGGGGATTATCATGGTGCTGATGGGCCAATGTAATACTAGAGACGCAGAGCACTGATAATTTAGAGTAGATTGGTAATGGTTTCCTGCATAAATAGCAGCCTCTTAATGTTATTTAGACCTATGTATTATATATATATATATATATATATTTATATATATGCATTACTGCAACTTTCATACTCCTCTTCGGCTGAAAATACTCCTCAAAAATTGTAAGAGGAGTATTTTTACTCTTTCAGAAAAAAATGTAGTGCGACCTCTGCTGCAGAGTATTACAGTAGCAGCAAAGTGGATGAGATTTTAACAAAAGCTGCAAATAAAAAACCTGGGTGGCGATTTTGCAATTCTTCCTGCGCATATTTACAGTGGATTTTACCCGTTGCAGTGCATATAGAATTTGTGAATTTTGATGTGGATCCGCGACAGAATCCGCTACCTTTAAAACATGGATGTCAAACTCATGGCCCTCCAGATGCTGCAAAACTACAACTCCCATCATTCCCTGATAGCTGTAGTATGCCCAGGCATGATGGAAGTTGTAGTTTTGCAACAGCTGGAGGGCCACGAGTTTGACATCCCTGCTTTAAAAGATCTCAGGGAGGAGTTTTCTGACATTTTAATACTGGTGACCTATCCTCAGGATAGGTCACCAGTATCTGATTGGTGGGGGTGTGCGACATCCGGCACCCCGGCGATCAGCTGTTTTGAGAAGGCAGCGGAGCTCCTGTCAGTACCGCGGACTTCTCTGTGCTTACCAAGCACAGCGCCGTACATTGTATAGTGGCCGTGCTTGGTATCACAGCTCAGCCCCATTCACTTGAATGGGGATGAGCTGCGCCTAGGCCAAGTGAAAGAGGAGCTTGATGTCACTGGCCTAGGAAAAACAGCGAAAAGGCTGCCTTCTCAAACAGCTGATTGTGGAGGCTCCAGGTGTCGGGGCCCCACCAATCAGATACTGATGACCTATCAAGAGGATAGGTCATCAGTATAAAAATGTCAGAAAAGCCCTTTAACAGTGCAAACAGACAATCCACGGGTATGTCCACGTGGGTCTGAACCGCTGCTGACTTTCCGCCTGAGTTTGTGGTGGGAAAACCTGCAGCTGGAATACAGTATAAGCAAAGTGGATGGAGTATGAACAGCAGAACAAGGAACATCTCAGCTTAGGGGTGACAGAGGAGTGTTGCTGTGGTGGGTGAGGCCCTCCAGCAGGTCCCCGGACACGCAGTGTAGGCTGCATCACTCGCAGGTTACTGGAATTTTACTGTAACTGTATTATCAGTTTAGCTCCTTGAGTTGCTCAAGTGTGTACGCACTCTTTAGATTTGAACCCCATCTTTGTCTTCCTCTTTTAGGTGGTTTGGGTCATTTTCTACACAGCGATTCATTTCGATTGATGATCATTTTTATCTCCCCTTTTTGCTGCCAAATCCCACATTTTTGGTCAAGAAGAACGGTAATTTTTTAAAAATCAGCCAATAAAAAGGACATTTCATGTGAATAGGAATGGAAGAAAGTTGTTTCTTTTTTTTTTTTTTTCTTCTTTTTTAACAGCGTTTCCACAGATTCTGACCTTGGGGCTGCAGGTACAGTTCACCGCCATAGCTCCTACTTTTTCTAAGTCCTTTGCTTAAAAACTCTTTATTCGGCTCTGGGAAAATGTCAGCGTCTTCACTTGGCACCATGGCTTACCAGGACGGCGGCATGGCGTGAGGGACATACCATAGAAACGGGCTCTGTTGTCACAGTGTAAGCTTCAGCATCCAGACGGGATCCCTATTTTACACATGGATGAGCGAGGCTTCCAGTATCGGCTCGCACGTGTTTTCCGTTCACGTGGGAGTGGAATTCTCTAGAAGAGCAGAACAATATCTTCAGCTTCCGCGTGACTGAAGGCCCTTATGCAGCTGTATTTAACACTGTCGAAAGCAGCTGCTGCACAGACGGGTTATAGGGAAATGATACAAATCCTCACATAAAGCTACACAGTATTGGAACAAAATTTGATATTTAACTTGACGTGAATGTGTTTTACAATTAAATCTGATTTATTGAAATGTGTCTTTTCCCTGATCTTTGCACATGCTGCACCTGTTAAAATCGGTTCTTTTTTAACAGGGGGAAGCTTTAGGGTTTCTCTGGTCCCCCCGGTGGAAGGGGGGGGTTGCTGGTAGTAGTCACCTATCCTACCCCACTTCACGCTCTTCACACCCCATTCTCGCGCTTATGAGACTCTTCAGTCAGGGTCTCTCCAGTGCCTCGATCAGGCTGTGTTCACACTGTGCTTAGCCCTAGCCTGAATACCTAAAAACGGTATACGTAACCAGTATCTGATCGGTGGCCTTCCCCTGATCAGCTGCTTGAAGAAGCCATGATGCAGTGCTGTGGCCGCCTCACAGCTTACCCTAGTCCAGTGATGTCACGTTTTCATCAGACACGTGGCCTAGGCGCAGCTCAGTTCCTTTCAAGTGAATAGGGCTGAGCTGCAATCCCAAGCACAGCAACTGTAATCAAATGTACGGCACTGTGCTTGGTGAGCTATGAGGAGTCTGTGGCGCTCACAGAAGCGCCGGTCCTGGGTGTCAGGCCCCCACCAATCGCATACTGATGACCTATCCTGAGGATAGACATAAAACAAGATCATAACCAGCGTCTTCCTTGTGCAAGTTTTTTATTCCCGATCAACACATGAGCATTTTTTATTTTTTCCCAAAGGTTTTTTGTGTCCGCATGTTGAAGCAATAGTTTTTTCAGATGTTTTTCATCCCCTCCTTTTAGGGAAGAAATGCATGAAAAAAGACTATTTAAATGTGTTAGCACCTAAATGGCACAAAAAAACGCATGTGGTAAAAGAAACCACACCACCAGAGCAGATTTGTGAATGAAGTCTTAGGGTGGTGTCAGAAATGTGCACTTTTTTGAGCCAAAGACAGAAGTAAATTCCCAAAAGAAGTAGAAGTATTTTTGTTATATTTCTCATTCCTTTTTAATCCACTTCTGATTTTGGTTCAAAGCACTGTATGAAAAACTGCAATCAACTTAAAAAATTAAAAATTATAGATCATGTTCTATTCTTTCTGCAAATTGCGAAAGGTACACAGTCGTCATCCGTGTTTTTCGTGTGCATTAGCCCTTATCCACATGCCTGCACATGCATTTCTTTAATCTTGTGGTTTTCAGTATTGTACAGTTCATACTGACAGCTTTGTCAGTATGATCCTGTATCCGTAAGATCAAGCAGAGGCACACAGCATTATAAGTCAGTATAACGCTGTGCGCTCCTGCAAGTCCAGAGCGGAGGATCGCGCTCACACACAGAGCATAAGTCCTGCAATGGACTCGCTAGTGTGAAACAGCCCTTAGGGTGTCCTCACATGCTGCCAAATTTTCTGCAACAAAATCTGCAGGGGCAGATTTTTACAAAGTTGTGGATTTTGTTGCCTATATTACCACCACAGAATAGTATGGGTGTTTCTTTGCGGGTTACACCTCCATTGAAATGAATGGAGATATTCTCAACTACAGGAAATCCGCAACAAAACAGCAAAATCAAACGTTCAGTGGCGAGGACCACTCCAAACAGCGCCATAGGTCTTGGCTTCATTGACCTCTGTGCGATTGTACTTAATAATGGGTAATAATGCTTGTTCTACTGGTGGCCAAGACCCAAAAAATCAAAAACGTTGATATATCCCTGTGACATATCAAACGTTTTTTGAACGCTCAGTGGCACGTTAAACTCCAGGGCCAGGTTGGCTACCTCCACAGCTCCTATAGTTACACCCCTGTGTGAAATCTAATAGGAATAGTTGATCCATCAGCAGCAGCTTGTTCAGAGACTCAGGAACAATTTGTTTTACTATTATGTACAGACTAAGGCTACTTTCACACTAGCGGCACGGACCTCCGGCAGTCTGTTCCATCGGGTGAACAGCCTGTCGGATCCGTCCTGCCGCTAGGCTTGTGAACGTGTGCCCCCGGACTGCCGCTCCGTCCCCATTGACTATAATGGGGGCGGAGTTCCCGGCGAGGCATGGCGAGAGGCTGCCGGAATAAATGTCGGACATGTCGTAGTTTTATTCCGGCAGCCTCTCGCTGGGAACTCCGCCCCCTTTTTAGTCAATGGGGACGGAGCGGCAGTCCGGGGGCACACGGTCACTAGCGGCAGGACGGATCCGACAGGCTGTTCATCCGACGGAACAGCCTGCCGGAGGTCTGTGCCGCTAGTGTAAAAGTAGCCTAATTCATTATCTCCCTCCACCATCCTCAAAAAAAGTCAATGGCTGGGCCTATAAGGCTGTTTTTGTGCTCCTCTACAAATGGAAGGTGGTGCGAGCAAGAGAGTTTCCTTTCCCTGGGAGATACCTCATTGCCTTGCATTGCCAATAAGTCTCTATACCACGGAGCACTGCTAAAAAGTCTCCATACACAGCTGGTCTATTTAAGGAGAGCCACCACCCTGCCTTGGCTCCAAATGGGTTAAATATTATAAGTCTGGATTGTGGTTCCTATATTTCCTCATTGGTGCCAAGGTCAACTGAGGAAGAAAACATGCAGTACAAAAATGCAGTCTTGGGTGAGCCCTCTAATTACGGGAGGGTGCGGTGAAAAGGTTGGGAAATTGTCCTGCTCAGATTTTCATTAGAGATCCGATTATCACCCTTCTTAACTAAATATAGGTAATCATTCCGGACTGCTAGCTGATTATCGGGTAATTAAAGGAGTGGTCATCATTAACCTTGAATTGACCCTATAGCAAAATATAGTCCTACTAATTATCAGTACCAAGGCAAATCATAAAAACAAAAAATTACGTCGGACCAGGTTTCACTGCAGTTTATTTGCTCTCCTGTCAGTCTATCAGCAGGATTATTAACAATGCAACATTCTTATGTAAAGGGGTTCGCTGAAGGTCCAGGGGTTCACAGAAAGACCCAAATGCAATGCGCTTGGCTGCTTCTCATATGGATTTGCATGAAACAGTGGGGACCATGTTCAGCTACAATAACCCATCTTGGTGAGGAGGGGCAGGAAGTCAGGGACCTCCGTTCAGGGTGATTAGTAGGGGTTCCAGAAGTCCCACAATCTTACATAGATCAATTATCTTGTGATAAGACGAGCACTTTTAGGCAGCATCACAGATGAATTTTTGTAAAATTAACAACAACAAAAAACACACACACCGCTCTACTGCTTAGAGGCTGTTTATATCGTGTTTTAGCTTTTCGCTGCCGGGGGGTATGTTTGAATACCTAAAAACTGTACTGAAATGTATCCCTCAGTGGATTGCTTCGATGAGGCAAACAGAGTCCAAAAGATGAAACTATCATAAGAACTTATCACCTATACACAGGATAGGAGATAAGTATGTAAATGGTGGGGGTCCAACTACTGGGACCTCCATCTATCATGAGAACGGGCTCCCCCTTTCCATTCATCTCTCGAGGACTGCCGACAAGAAGCCAAGTATGGTGGTTGGTTATCTCCGACAGCCCCATACAGATGATTAGAAAGGCTGTGTGCATGCGTGACCGTCACATCATTCACTCCAGGGATTGCAACTGGAGGTACAATTTAAAGGGTATGGACACCTTCGGGGGAATTTTTTTTTTATGATTGCACTTTACTTATTTGGAGCTACAGTTATTTTTTAAATTAGTCTTTATTAAACATTTTCAGACGTTTTTAAGACACGGAGGTTAAAAATCAGTCTGTCACTTCTCAGTCCATTCAGCCCACTGCTCCTGTAAAGCCTTATCTCTGATCTGACCTCATAAACACTCATAAACGGCTGACAATTTTTAATAAAGACCAATTAAAAAAAAAAATTTGCTCAAAATGAGCAAAATGCAGTTGTAAAATAATTGCCCGAAGGTGTCGATAGGCATATAGTTCTTGGAATTGCTGTATGGAACCATGGTTTTCCAATGCCATACCAATCCCAGCCACAGTATACCTCCTCCCACAGTGCTTTGAATAGAAATTGGCATAATACAGGTGCATCTCAATACATTAGAATATTATTGAAAAGTGAATTAAAGGGGTTGTCCATACTGTTATTTTCACCCCGGCAGCCCCCCTGAGCCTAGCATCGGAGCATCTCATGCTCCGATGCGCTCCCGTGCCCTGCGCTAGATCGCGCAGGGCACAGGTTCTTTTGTTTTTAATAACACACTGCCGGGCGGTAACTTCCGCCCAGGTGTGTGTTCGGTGACGTCACCGGCTCTGAGGGGCGGGCTTTAGCTCTGCCCTAGCCGTTTTACTGGCTAGGGCAGCGCTAAATCCCGCCCATCAGTGCCGGTGACGTCACCGGGGTTCCTGTCAGCCCCATGGAGTGCCCGGTACGTCACCGGAACTCTGAAAAATGCCTTTGCCCTGCGCGATTTAGCGCAGGGCAAAGGAGAGCATCGGAGCATGAACTGCTCCGATGCTCATGTCAGGGGGGCTGCTGGGGTGAAAATGGAGGGCTGTCCAGGGTCAGCTCTGAACCTGGACAACCCCTTTAAGTTCAGTAATTCAATTCAAAAAGTGAAGCTGATCTATTATATAGATTCATTACATACAGAGTGATCTATTTCAAGAGTTTATTTCTTTTCATGTTGATGATTATGGCTTACTGTTAATACAAACCCAAAATTCAGTATCTCATAAAATTAGAGTATTGTGAAAAAGTTCAATATTATAGTGTCATGGTGTCACACTCTGATCAGCTAATCAACAAAAAAAACACCTGCAAAGGTTTCCTATGCCTTAGACCTCATGCACACGGCCGTTGTGTGCCCGCGGCTTTATTGGGGCCCGCATAGGGCGGGTCCACGATACACGGGCATCGTCCCATGTGCACTCCGCATCACGGATGCGGACCCATTCGCTTGAATGGGTCCGCAATCACGGAGATGCTGAACAGAAGTACTACAGAGTGCTTCCGTGGTGTTTCTGGCCGTGCCTCCGCACCGCACAAAAATAGAACTTGTACTATTTTTTGCAGTGCAGACGGATCACGGACCTATTCAAGTTGAATGGGTCTCGATCCGTCCCGGCCGCCGCTCAGACGATGCCGGTGCATTGGGGACCGCAAATTGCGGTCCCCAATGCACGGAACGGACCCACAACGGCCGTGTACATGAGGCCTTAAAAGGTCCCTCCGTCTGGTTTAGTAGGCTACATAATCATGGGGAAAACTGCTGAATTGACAGTTGTCCAGAAGACAGTCCAGAAGCCGCCATAAAAGGTTATTGCTAAAGAAGCTAGCTGTTCAGAGTGCTGTATTCAAGCATATTAATGGAAAGTTGAGTGCAACAAAAAGGTGTGGTAGAAAAAGGTGCACAAGCAACAGGGATAACTGCAGCCTTGAAATTATTGTCATGAAAAGTCCATTCAAGAATTTGGGGAGGGATGGACTAAGGCTGGAGTCAGTGCTTCAAGAAGAGCCACCACACACAGATGTATCCAGGAGATGGGCTACAACTGTCACATCCCTTGTATCAAGCCCCTCATGACCCAGAGACAACATCAGAAGCGTCTTACCTGGGCTAAGGAGAAAAAGGACTGGACTGTTGCTCAGTGGTCCAAAGTCCTGTTTTCAGATTAAGCTAAATTATGCATTTTATTTGGAAATCAAGGTTCCAGAGTCTGGTGGATGAGTGGAGAGGCACACTATCCAAGTTGCTTGAGGTCCAGTGTGAAGTTTCCACAGTCAGTGATGGTTAGAGGAGCTACGTCATCTGCAAATGTTGGTCCACTGTGTTATATTAAGTCCACCTGCCCACTCTGCCAAAAGTACCAATTTCTGGTTTTATAACCACAGTATCACTGTGCTTGTTTGGCCAGCAAACTCTCCTGACCTAAACCCTATAGAGAATCTATGCCCGGCAGACTGGAGAGGTGAATGAGGACTTACTGAAATAAATTAACTTTTCGATGATATTCTAATTTATTGTGATGGCTGATGCACCAGTATAATGTTTGGCTGGCAGAAGGCAGAATGCTACATCCACTTGTGGTAGATTATGGATGAGAGGCCTCAGAATCCTTTCCCATAGAGTTAGTTCTAAAATACCTACATAAAATATGCTAATGGCTGCCATACAAGTAATTTTATTGCACATGATGCGTGGTATGCATGCACCTCAAGGACTCATATACCTGACCACCACACATTGTTCATAAATATAGACATATAAAAAAGGAAAAGAAAACTTCCAAATGTTTGGATTTCTATATGGATTTGGTGTCTTTTGTGTCTTTCACACTTTTGAAATTTTTTACACGTTATTATAGCAGAGATACCTTGCCCATCAAGAACGAATATCTGTTGATGAAGGAAAGGTGAAACACAGAAGACATCTTTTGAAAGTCTAGAGCAGTGTAGAAAGCCTGCAGTAATGACCTCTGAAAACATCAGAAGGATTGCAGACTAGGCCCGATACTGGATTCATCTCGTTCGGTGTTAGTTGTCAACTGTCAGAAATGCTCTTAGGTCTACCATCTTTAAACTTGTGTATGGGGAAGCACGAGTAACACAAGATTGTCATCGTTTACTAGGATCTGTAGGTCAGCCACTTTGCATGCTGCGATCTGGGCACTGGTAGATGCACATGTAGATGTCGGAGAAGAATCTTTTAGGTAGGGCGTCCATCTTTGTGAAGTCCACAGCACTGAATTCCTCCTCAGACATTGACAGGTAGTCTCCCAGCTGTGGGCAGGGTCGTACCACTGGGACATTTGTGCCAATTTCATTACCTAAGTTGAAACATAAGCAGGTTGCAATGAAAGAGTTTAAACATATTTTACCCTTCTAGGTTCCTACATCGTACATGAGAAAAGCAACTTGTATCTACACTTGGTAAAGACTTCCAGTGGACTGATTTCCTTAAAGAGATTGGTCACTTCTGATGAGGATATGAACGGGGTCACGAGCACAGCTGCAGCCAATGACTGTCCTGAAGAACGACATGTCCCCAAGTGGCATATGACCCAGCAGTGACCTGCTGCTTGGGGACACATCACCGCTGAGGCCATCATTGGCTTCAGCAGCACACATAACCTTGCTCTACCCCAGCTGTAAGAAAACAAGATCGCTGAGTGGAGCCAGTTTGCCGGACCGGAGCTGCTGGGAGCTGGTGAGTATGATTCTTGTATTACATACCACATGCTACAGGGCTAATTAGAAATGAAACTGCACTGGAAACCTGAGGTGCACAGAGAGGCTAGGCCCCGCCCCCCAATTAGCATAAATAATAAAATCCTTTTTTTCCCCTCAGGAATGCTACAGCCAATTTTCACAAGACATGTACCACTGTAATCCACAGGATCAACCCCACCAGGCCGTATATTTAATAGGGCGGATCCTGCTGACAGATGCTCTTTTAAATGTATGGCCATACAGGACAGATTTTCCCACAGCAGAATTTCCTCTGCAGATCTTGCCATGATTTGTTGCGGATTTCACCCTCTGTACTGGAAAAGGTGAAATTCACAGTGGACGTTCGCAACACTAATTGATCTCCGTGATCCATGGTGCAGTCTATCCTTTCTGTGTGGACACTCCCGGAAGAAAAACTGGAGAAAATGGAGTTTCGCATGATAAGGCCTCATGCACACAACTGTATTTTCGGTCCGTGTCCGATCTGCAGAAAAATGTGGATGCGGACCCCATTTCAATGGGGCTCCAACAGATGCGGACAGAACATTGTGTACTGTCCGCATCCGTATGTCCGTTCCGTGGCCTAGCAAAAAAAATAGAACATGTCCTATACAAGCATAGGCATTTGTAACATAGTGTAGGAACTGCGGAAGGGGAAAATGCAGAATGCACATAGCCGATATCCATGTTTTGTGGATCTGTGATTTGGGGACTACAAAAACGGATATGGTCGTGTGCATGAGGCCTAAATATTCACACATATTCAGGGGTTCTTTGACATTTTGGGCTCTAAAATGATATTAATGATAATATTTTGCCAGACTTCGATAGAGAGGGGCGGACCGGCCATAGACTTAACAGGGAAATTTCCTGGTGGGACAATGCTGATGGAGCCACCCGAGCCCTCCTCATGGCTGCCAGCCAAGTACATAATGATCTGATTCTCTCAGCATTAATTAATGCTCGGGGCTCCAGGTACATATGAACCTGGCCGCCAGCCGCAGGAGCCCTCCTGAATTCAACTGTACTGCTGCCCTTTGGAAGGTGATATCTTAGAATATTGCAGCAAGGATGGCAGTATTTTGTGCTGCCCTATGGTATTGCTGGCTCCCACCTCCTTCGGTTGTCCCTGCCTACTTGGGTTGGCCATGTCTTCTGTCACTTTCGATTTGCCTACAATATGGGGCCACTTTTAGTTTTCTTTGCCAGGGCCACTTTAAAAGTTTTCAGTTCGCTTCTGTCAATATTACTTATAAAAAGTAAATTACATACCTATTCTTCCCGCCATACTGTCAAAGAAGACCCAAGAATTTTTGCCTGGTCCATATTTAACAAATGAGACGAAGTGACTGGTCTTTATGCAGAGAACGGCCAACAATTCAAGTTTCTGTTTTTGGTTAGAAACATTAGTTTGCGTTTCAAGTCTTGTAGGTTTGTGATCCTTCATCTGATTGCTTGAATGAACCTATAGGTAGAGAGGACAATTATGAGGCACCACCGTAGATAGGTCTATAGCATATTATATACAGTGTGTAATAAATGCCTACCACTTTTTTTTTTGAGGACTGTGCAAAAAACACAACCTACTCCAAAGCTAGTGTAGAAGTCCAGGAAGCTCGGAAATGTTACGCAAGTCAGTACCTATAGCTTACACTTTCTTGTAGCTCTGCCCCTTCTGATTGGCTGCTGTGTGCAAACTCAAGCCCGTTACCAGGAAGTTAGTGCAGAATAACTATAAAGTGAGACAAGTGATCCTAAAGGTGCAAATACACCATACGCTCTTTCGGCCGACAGCTATCTCTCCCCACTTCTACATATACACTCAGTTTGACCAAGCATGTATGCGGTTTCAGGGTTGAGAGAGGAGAAAGCCCTGCCAGATACCTCTAGCGATGGCTTATCTCCCTGAAGAACAAAAGGATCGGGTGAAAAATTCAATATGCACCATGCTTCTCTCCTGAGTAGAGTCTTCTCTCCCTGGTATAGTTGAGGGCTCCCAAATACAATAGATTCTTGTCTGGTCTTGCGGATACTGATAAATTTGGACGACAATACGCTAATGTCCATGGGGGTCTTTAGACTAGGTTCACATTTTTGTTGAAGGCACAGCTGTAGGTTCCAATGTTTTTGACAGGAGAAATAGCAATGTATGTGGCACTATTTTTTTCCATACAAGCCTATGCACCCTGTTATAAACAATGAGGGTCTCTCATGTGCCACTGGTGTCAATGGTCTGATGGATCCGGCACAGCGTCGTGGCTTCTGGCTATAATGTGAATAGAGGAGATGGGAATGTCACCTTAAATTACTGGCGAGATTTACCTACTATCTGGTCTCCACATTCTATGCTTTGGAGTATACATACAGTATTTCAACTCAAGTAGAGTGTGTTCTAATATGTATATATACTTCAGATACTGACCTGCTCCTCACAAAGCTGGCAGAACTGGCGGACATTCCCATCCGTGGTTAAAGGATCGGCAAGGCACTGGGTACATTCATACTCGGCAGAACTCAGACATAGACAGCACACCATGCTTCCTGCAGACAAGTAGATCAACCATATATTGCAATTATAATAGGGCAATAAGCATATACTGAGATCTTCTATACCATATCCCAAACTGTCTGCCGAAGACCTTCTTGCACACCACTGAATTTTTGCTACCCACATTATTTTGCAGACAGCACACTGACCCATTGATATCTATGGGGACATGCAATATCTGTACTTTTTTGGATCCATGTGGCCGATGCATTTCGTGGATCTGTTTTCTGCAGACCGAGATATGGACACGGCCGTGTGCAAGAGCCTAACGCAGTGCTAGACTAGGATTGCTCGAGCCATACTGCTAGGGTAAAATATGTGACTTACTTTTGTGCAGCATGTGATTGATGTCCAGTTCCAGGGAAGGAAATATATATGGGAACATTTTAAACTTCTTGCCAAATCTTGGCATCTGAAGGATGAGGCAACTTGGAACCTGCAAATAGTACAGCATGCGTAAGCTTCAAGGAAATGTGTACCCAACATGTATCATTGATGTGTTGCGTGACCTTCGTGTTTTCCTATGGGAGTTGCAGGTGAAATTGTGGTGATTGCAAGAATCTCAACCAAGCTGAAATTGTTGCTATTGTTGTCCAACTTTTCCCCCCATAGGGAAACATCAAGATCGCATTAGGGTGAATTTGTAGGAGAGTGTTCACCTGGTCAAATGTTAGGTTCTCATAGAATCGGAATGACCTATCCATAAGGGTCTGGACACTGGGAACCTTTAGGGTTCCATCTCTTTCCACAATTATTTGATAGCTGTTGCATTCCTGGGTCTTGTTATTACATCTGTAATATCGAAAAAGATATCGCCATGTGATTCAGCTGAAAAGGCAACGCAGTTGTGTCGTACATGCCTGCCAGTGACAGAATCATGAACTAATACCTGATTTTAAGAAGTGGCTCCACTGCTAGAACCTCATGTAATAAGGCACTTAGAAACTCTTCAGGGTCTGGAAGAGATTGACCACATGAGATGAATAAAGCTGACAACATGTATCAAATAACTAAAAGTACCTAAAATTACAAACCAACCTTTCTCCTCCGTAACAAAGGTGTCACATCGAAGTAGTTTTCTGAGCTTCATGACATTCTCAGCATGTACAAATCCACTCCTGTAATACGATGTGAAATATGATGTGAAATACAGAAAATATCCCACATCTTGTATAACATTAGCAGGAGGAACAGTTATATGGAAAACCACTACTACTGTAGATTGTACTGTATATAATGTATACTGGCTCAGTTTAAAGCAGCTTTAAACTACAGTTGATGGTTGATACTTGGATTCAATCCAAGGGAAAAAACGCAGTTTCCAGGGGCGGCGTTCGGGCTGTAAGTGCCCAGGCCGCTCTGCCTTCTTCTCACATAACCCCTCCCCAGCCTGTTGCTTGGCCCGCCCTGTAAGCCTCTTGCGTGATCCAGTGTACTGTATGAGATCCCGCCGGCGCATGCGCATTGCATGGAGCGGTGCTGCTGCCCACAATGGTCACCACAGTGCGCAAGCGCAGGCGGGATCTCATACAGTACACTGGATCACGCAAGAGGCTTACAGGGCGGGCCAAGCAACAGGCTGGGAAGGGGTTATGTGAGAAGAAGGCAGAGCGGCCTGGGCACTTACAGCCCCAACGCCGTCCCTGGGCACTTACAACCCCAACGCCGTCCCTGGGCACTTACAGCCCCAACGCCGTCCCTGGGCACTTACAGCCCCAACGCCGTCCCTGGGCACTTGCAGCCCCAACGCCGTCCCTGGGCACTTGCGAGCCCTCATTTACATATGAATACAACAGCGTTTTTTTCCTTTGGTGAACATCAAAACAAAATAAGACAGGTGCCATTTGATTCATCTATAGTTATGCTACAGTACCATATAAGCAGTGTATGGTGGCAGACTCCCTTTAACCCCTTCTAACAGTTATTTCCATGCTTGTTGTCCATTCTGTCAAGCAGAACTCCTATTGAATTTGCTTGTCAGATCAATTCACTGACAGGACATCATAAGATCTAGGACTCTCTTTGAAGATGTACAAAAGATCAACTTGCAGCCATACTTAGAAATTGTTAATGAAAATGCTCGTATACAGGGGCGTAGCTAAAGGCTTATGGGCCCTGGTGCAAGAGTTAGGCTTGGGCTCCCCTTCCTTCAGTGCTTTGTGTGTCTTCTTTTGCAGCACAAGGGTCTTTGGGCCCCCTCAGGCTCCTGGGCCCGGTAGAGACTGCTACCTCTGCACCCCCTATAGCTACGCCCCTGCTCGTATAGCTATTTGTATGTGGATGGGCAGATCTAGTTCTCTAAAAGTGATGTACCTTCTCAGTGGATTTACAATATCTTGCCGCAAGATTCGCTGTACTTTGGCATCACAAACATCAGGAGAGCGTAAGATGTGATCCAAGGCAGAAGAAAACGCAAACAGACTGTCAAAGAAAAAATCAGAGTGTTTTATAGGATTTAGGTTTCTGTGTCCTGTTTTACTAGGAATTCATTAGTCCTCACCTGAAAAGGGTGGTATCTAGATAGCAAGAATTGTAGTGGCCTTGAATGCCTTTTCTCTGTCCAACCATCTTCTCCTGAACATCAGATTCATGCACAGGTGGATGGTCCTTTAAGCTGTCTTCCAAGACACTGTACATATCTGGGCAGATACAGGAAAAACACATTTAATAATGTGTTTTTAATCTTATATTTGCTGGATTAAAGGGTCAGGCTCAAACAACTTCATTTGGTACTTGGGGACATGGATACCCAAAAAGGGATCTATGTTCTTGTACAATCCATTTAGAAGAGACATATGTAGACAAACGTTCCCCTGTGTTCCCAGGATTAGGTTTTGAGGACAAAATTTAACAGGGTGTGTATATTATATATGTTGTTGGAACACAGCCAAATTACACAGCATTATATAGCTAGTGCAGGGCATGACGGGGTGGTGTATAACTCAAGAGTTGCAAAGAACACCTATGTTAGGAATGTTGTACTTCTGTTCCATCATAGGAGCAGAAAAACAAAATTCAAGCTGTGACGCATCTGCATGACTGGCACCAACAGAGGTCTGTCAGATTCCATCATCATGTCCGTCAGTTTGCCAGAAAACATAGTGCCATATGCCGTGCCTGCGGCAGGACTTAATAGGCATCCAGTAGAAATCCCATAGACTACCATAGTACACTATTGCAGTTTATGGTATAAGCCATTGAACGATTACAGGCTCAAGACCCCAAAGGAGACAAAAAATTGAAGTGAAAAAATATAAAAAACAAATCCACAAAAATATCAAAAATAAAATTCATTCCTTTTCCCTACTTTACATATAAAAAAATAAATTCATAAAAATTATGTTCAATCTATTAAAACACATACATACAGACGTGGACAAAATTGTTGGTACCCTTTGGTCAATGAAAGAAAAAGTCACAATGGTCACAGAAATAACTTTAATCTGACAAAAGTAATAATAAATTAAAATTCTATAAATGTTAACCAATGAAAGTCAGACATTGTTTTTCAACCATGCTTCAACAGAATTATGTAAAAAAATAAACTCATGAAACAGGCATGGACAAAAATGATGGTACCCCTAACTTAATATTTTGTTGCGCAACCTTTTGAGGCAATCACTGCAATCAAACGCTTCCTGTAACTGTCAATGAGACATCTGCACCTCTCAGCAGGTATTTTGGCCCACTCCTCATGAGCAAACTGCTCCAGTTGTGTCCGGTTTGAAGGGTGCCTTTTCCAGACTGCATGTTTCAGCTCCTTCCAAAGATGCTCAATAGGATTGAGGTCAGGGCTCATAGAAGGCCACTTTAGAATAGTCCAATTTTTTCCTCTTAGCCATTCTTGGGTGTTTTTAGCGGTGTGTTTTGGGTCATTGTCCTGTTGCAAGACCCATGACCTGCGACTGAGACCAAGCTTTCTGACACTGGCTAGTACATTTCTCTCTAGAATTCCTTGATAGTCTTGAGATTTCATTGTACCCTGCACAGATTCAAGACACCCTGTGCCAGACGCAGCAAAGCAGCCCCAGAACATAACAGAGCCTCCTCCATGTTTCACAGTAGGGACAGTGTTCTTTTCTTGATATGCTTCATTTTTTCGTCTGTGAACATACAGCTGATGTGCCTTGGCAAAAACTTCGATTTTTGTCTCATCTGTCCACAGGACATTCTCCCAGAAGCTTTGTGGCTTGTCAACATGTAGTTTGGCATATTCCAGTCTTGCTTTTTTATGATTCGTTTTCAACAATGGTGTCCTCCTTGGTCGTCTCCCATGTAGTCCACTTTGGCTCAAACAACGACGGATGGTGCGATCTGACACTGATGTTCCTTGAGCATGAAGTTCACCTTGAATCTCTTTAGAAGTCTTTCTAGGCTCTTTTGTTACCATTCGGATTATCCGTCTCTTAGATTTGTCATCAATTTTCCTCCTGCGGCCACGTCCAGGGAGGTTGGCTACAGTCCCATGGATCTTAAACTTATGAATAATATGTGCAACTGTACTCACAGGAACATCTAGTTGCTTGGAGATGGTCTTATAGCCTTTACCTTTAACATGCTTGTCTATAATTTTCTTTCTGATCTCTTGAGACAGCTCTTTCCTTTGCTTCCTCTGGTCCATGTCGAGTGTGGTACACACCATATCACCAAACAACACAGTGATTACCTGGAGCCATATATATAGGCCCAATGGCTGATTACAAGGTTGTAGACACCTGTGATGCTAATTAGTGGACACACCTTGAATTAACATGTCCCTTTGGTCACATTATGTTCTGTGTTTTCTAGGGGTACCATCATTTTTGTCCATGCCTGTTTCATGAGTTTATTTTTTTACATAATTCTGTTGAAGCATGGTTGAAAAACAATGTCTGACTTTCATTGGTTAACATTTATAGAATTTTAATTTATTATTACTTTTGTCAGATTAAAGTTATTTCTGTGACCATTGTGACTTTTTCTTTCATTGACCAAAGGGTACCAACAATTTTGTCCACGTCTGTATTTATCATGCATGATGAAAGCCATAACCGTAGTGGAAAAAAGTGATCATATGGCGATGCAAAGTTTTGTAGTAAAACACAATAAAATCTATATACACTTGGTATCATTGTTCTTGCACTGACCCGCAGAATAAGGTCGCCATGTCGCGAACAGTGAACTTTGTAAAGGCAAAATCCCCCTAAAATGGCCGAATTGCGTTTTTTTTCTTCCAATTTCACCCCCCAAAGAATGTTTTCCCTTTTTTTAAATACAAGACATGGTAAATTAAATTACAAGACACAATAGGCCTCATATGGCTATGTGAACGGAGCAGTTAATAAAGTCATGGCTCCAGGAAGGCAGGGAGGAAAAAAAACGCAAAAACATAAATTGTCCCGGTCTTGAAGGGGTTAAAGAGGTTTTATCCTCTGGATGGGTCATCAGTATCTGATTGGTGGGGGTCTGATACCCGGGACCCCCGCCGATCAGCTGTTTGTGAAGGTGCTCGCAGTAGTGGTGCCCCAGCCTTCTGACTGCTCACTAAGCACAGCGCCCTACATAGTATAGTGGCGGTGCTTGGCATTGCACTCAGCCCTATTCACTTCCATGGGGCTGAGTGACGCCTAGGCCAAGTGACCAATGAAAGTGACTTCACATGGCCTAAAGAGAGCTGTGAGAAGGCCATGGCGCTATGGTGAATGTCGGTGCCTTCTCAAACAGCTGATTGGCAGGAGTCTTGGGTGTCCAGAGGATAGATCATCAGTAGAGATTAGCGAAGCGACTTCAGATGCTTATAATGCTGTACGGAGATCCTTCTCCATACAGTATTAGATTGTACTGCCTGCGATGATTCAAAGTCCGTTATTCACGAAGTCACGCGGGACTTTGTTGAATAACTTCAGGTAATTGATTATTACAGTGAAAAACCTTGGAACCGAACTCGGCTTAGCGAAAGAGGCTTTAGATGTAGCATCTGAAACTCGCTTTGCTCATCTCTAATCATCAGATAAAAATATCTCAGAAACCCTTTCTAAGGCTACTTTCACATATGCGTTGAGATCCGGCAGAGGAGGAGGAGGAAAATGCTCCACTTTTGTAACCATTCATTGTCAATGGGGACAAAACTGAACAAACCGTAAAAGAATGGATCAGAATGCGTTCCATTCCGGTTTGTTGCGTTCTGTGACCAGACACAAAACCGCTTCAATCTGTGGTTTTGTGTCCGGTTTGCGAAACTGAATAAGCTGGATCCGGCACTAAAAACAATGTAAGGCAATGGTGCCGGATGCAGATTTTTTTCCCATTGCGCCCACTGACTAACAATGGTGTTAGTGCCGGATCTGGTTTGTCCATTTTTTTAATTTAATACAACCGCATCCGGTTGTATTAAATCGGACTATAGCGTTTTCCTCCGGTATTGAGATCCTCTGTCGGATCTCAAAACCTGAAAGGAAAATGCAGATGTTAAAGTAGCCTAAGAAACATACAAAAAATTTGGGAAAATTATATTAAAATGATCTTGGAGACTGTTTACGGCATCCATATGTGTAAGCGCTATAAAATCAGGCCAGGGACATCAAATGAGAGTTGTAAATGCCTTAAAGGTTAACATGTTGTAATTACAATTATTACATACTAATTATCCTTGCAACACGTGTCACTCCCACGGTAAAACAAATACAGGCTTAATGGCATGCCGTGACAAAGGCAGATGGGATTCTGGGATTGCTTTCATTGATGACGTACATTGTACCCGGGCAACATTAGGAAACTAAAAGGCATCAATAAGACGTCATAGAACTTGGATCAGTTTCCAAAATACCAGAATCATCTGCCCCATCATCTTTACGACAGCGGATAATGCCAAACTTTTCTTCGTTTCTTATATACGGTACCTAGCTGCACTCGACCACAGTATTATTTGATAGACATGTACCTTCTTCTTCCAACCTGGGTCCGTTTCCTCTGTACTGTGGATAGCGCTGTATGCTAGAACTTACAGCCAGAACATCGCCCGCATCAATCTTTATCAATGGCGTGGCATTATCGTTGAACTCTCCATCCTGCAAAATATTACCAAGTCTTGTAAAAGTCATATAAAAGTAAAATGTCTTCAGATTATATTTCATGTCTTAGAGGGCGCTCAAGTCTATTTTTGAGTTATGACTGCACCTGGATAACATGGTAAAGGAATACCAATGGAAATAGTATTTCGCAGGTCTCCATTTTTAATTACGTTTATTGCTATGAAGTTTACATTGTATATTATGTTTGTTGACTTAGCGCAATTATAGAAAATGCAGCTAGCGTGAGCATGCCATGGGGATGTTGAGATATAAAATAAACTTTTACACGAATAGGTGCACTACTGTGGTGGATGCAATCAACAAAATCTGACTAAACCCTCACACTGATGTTAAAATGAAACTTTAGCCAATATATCCTTATATGAAGGACATACCGGAGCCCGCGCACCACTTCAAGGTATCTCAGGTGGCACGGGACCTAACGCTAACCTACCTGTGCCGTATGAGCAGTACCAGGGGTCAGTGGGTGAATTACAGGAGCGTAAGGTCCGACTCACAGCAAACAGCTCCCCCGTTACCTCCAGTGTGAAACCACACATACAATGGGAGGAGGGAGGAGGCTGAGTCCCACCCAAGGCTGACTGAACTGATGAACGCCTCACAGGTGATATCTTGACGTGGTGCGCGGGCTCCTTCATATAAGGATATATTGGCTAAAGTCTCATTTTAACATCAGTGTGAGGGTTTAGTAAGATTTTGTTGATTGCATCCACCACAGTAGTGCACCTATTTGTGTAAAAGTTTTCATATAGTCAATTGCATCCACACATTTTGTTATCTGGTGTAGGATGTTTTTGTGGCACTTGTGGTCCGCTGCAGGCATCCTCCATTGCATGAATTTTTTGCTGGGGATCTCCATTAGCAACGGACCACATGTGCAGGATTTGCTCCCCCGGTATAGATGCATAACGGCATACGGAGTTGAGCATTTCCTGCTTTTTGAGACCACGTTATTTTGTCATGTAGTTTATAAATGTTGAGATATGGCATGAACATGGTATGGTCACACGGTTATATTAGCACGCCGTTTAGGCGCAAAATTTACTTCAAAATTCCATGCATTTTCTGTGCCGTTTTTGTTAAGGGTACGTTTACACTGTAGATTTTAATGCTGTCTAACTCTGCTGCGTACCCAGAGGCAGAAACAGACGCTGCTACTGATGCAGTTGTTCACTTTGAAAGCCGCGGACCCTCTTGCATCTTAGTTACATTGAATTGAGCTAAACCGTGAGCGGTCATCCACTGTGGCTTCTAACGGCATCCATCTGGACATCACGCCAGGAAGGGACATGTCCCTTCTTGTCAAGGTTGCAGCTTTAAAGGGGTTTTCCCATCTCAGACATTAGGGGCATATCGCTAAGATATGCCCCATTGTTGGATAGGGTCGGGTCCCACCGCTGGGACCCGCACCTACACTGAGAATGGATGCCAAAAGTTGTGGAGAGCGCACTGCGCATGCTCAGCCGCCCTCCATACATTTCTATGGCGCTGCTGAAAATAGCCAAGCGCTGACTCAGCTATTTCAGTTGGCCCTATAGAAATGAATGGGAGCGGTGGCTGCAAAACCGCAGTGCGCTCCCATTCAGTACTATGGGGAAAACTCTTGGCGGCCACCAACTTCGCTGCTCCGTTCTCTGTGTAGGTGGGACCCGTACCTATCAGACAATGGGGGCATATCCTAGTGACATGCCCCATTGTCTCTAATGGGAATACCCCTTTAAACCACTGGCCTGTGAACTGCAGCACAGCCTCCTATTAAAAGCAATATGAGGCAGACACCAATCGTCCGCCAATGGAATTTTGGCACAGTGTCGCGCCAAATTTATGCTGTCAAATTCCACTGTGTGAATGGGCCCTAAAGGTACCTGATTAGTACACAGAAAATCTGCATAAAATCCACATCAATACCGCTAAAATGCACATATATGTGCACAATTAATCACGTTTTTTGTGCGTTTTTATGCAGTTTTTGGTGTGGATTTTCGGTTTATGTTAACCCCATTGAAGTCTATGGGAAAAACCGCTATCTCTAAAGTGCAGAATTGCACAAACAATTGACATGATGCGGATTTTAAAGTATGCACAGCAGGTCAATTTCTGTACGTACAGAATGAGCAAAGTGGATATGAAATTTAGCAAATCCCATTCACTTTAATGGTACCATATTAGGGTCCATTCACCTGACCGTAAATCTGCAAATTGCTGATCTGCAAAAACACGGGTACCGGCCGTGTGCGTTCCGCATTTTGCAGAACACACACGGCCAGCCTTATGATAGAAATGCCTATTCTTGTCGGCGATTGCGGATAAGAATAGGGCATGCTCTATCTTTTTTGCGGGGCCGTGGAACGAAACTAAGGATGTGGACAGCAAACTGTGTTTTGCTGCCCCATTGAAATGAATTGGTCTGCACCTATTTAGCAAAATTGCGGAACGGTTCCGGATCCATTCATACGGTTGTGTGAAAGGACCCTTAGGCCGAATGCACACGGCCGTGTACGAGTGTATTACTGTAGTGCAGCGGCGGCATGAAGCGCACGGCATCATAGCAACCAATGATGCCGTGCGCTCCTGCTCTCAGCCGGAATCCAGGGCGTGTTACCACGGACCGTTCACGGCCGTGAAACACGACCGTGTGCATTTGGCCTAAGGCCTCATGCACACGACCGTTGTTGTGTTCCGTTCCACAAAATGGGGTTCCGTTGTTCCCTGATCCGTTTCTGTTTTTGTTTCCGTGTGTCTTCCTTTATTTTTGGAGGATCTCCAGACATGAAGGAAAGTAAAAAAAAAGTCTAAGTCAAGTTTGCCATGCAAATGATAGGAAAAAAACTGGCGCGGACGCGGATGACAATCTTGACTTGATTTTTCACGGACCCATTGACGGATCACGGACGCAGATGACAAATGGTGCATTAGCCGAGTTTTAAACGGACCCATTGAAAGTCAATGGGTCCGCAGAAAATCACGAAAAACGGAACAACGGACACTGAATGAAACAACGGTCGTGTGCATGAGGCCTTAGGCTGTGTTTTTTCCACATAAAAATCCACACAGAATAACGATGGGTAATCCACATCATGTGCAGTTAGTGTTATTCTGTTTTTGGTGTAGATTGTGATGCTGATTTTGATGTGGTTTTTAGGCCTTTACCATATATGAAAAAAAAAAAATCTTCAATCAACGCCTGGAAAAAAAAAACACTCAGTATGAACTACAGCGATTGCCAACTGAAAACCATAGGAGGTGGATTACGCATGGATTTTGGTGTGGAAAACATGTCAAAATCTGCATGAAAAATACGCCTTGTGAGCATGGCCTTAGTATGTGACCACAAAGGGCAGATCTGCCACAGAAGTTTCTACAGATTTTACCATCTGCCTTGCAAAAAGTGAGATCTGCATTGTAAAACTGCTAAATACATTGATTTGCTTTGGATTTAAAATCCAAAACACAAGTCAATTTTTTGCGCAGCATGTAAGAGATGAGATTTGTTGAAATTTCATCCACTTCACTGGTAGTGTAAAACACTGTGGATAATCCGCAAGCAATTTTTCAATGTTCCCGTATGGCCGTACCCTTAATATAGGCCATGACGAGGACTTGAAAATACATAGCATGCCATTAAATCAACACTTATTTTGTCCACCGCATGTGTTAGACCTGCATTGTACTGGACTTTATTGTGGATTTTCATTGCAGAATTACACAATGTATGTCTAGGAGAATATTAGGGTACGGCTACACTGGTGCACAACGATAGCGGCTGGATCGTTGGGTAAGTCTCCAAAAATCCACTTGCTCAGCGATCCCACTCATTTCTATGGGATAACCACTACTCCGCTATCCTGGCCACGACACGTCGTGCTACCTGTGTTGCCGTGTAGCTGTACCCTTACTTATGAAACTCTTCCTTTTTCCAATATTTCATGTTATATTACGATGGATGCAGACTATGGGACAGATTCATCATAGGTTTTACATCACTTTCATGTCGTATAAAAAGTCGGAAATTATGGCGCTGTATTTGCACTTCTCAGTGTTGAGAGAAGTGGGCAGAGCTTAGCGAGAGGGGACATGGGCTCCTAACGAGAGGGGACAGCTTCACTATAATTTACACCTTGGCATAAAGTATAGTTCAAACCTACAGCCGCCTTAATCTAGACAGATGCAATCAAAATGTGCTGCTCTTCAACCTTGTGGGAGAAAAGACCCGTGAACATCTTTCCTCTCACTTGTTTGCTAAAGTTGCCAGTGTGGATAGGGACTGTGCAGGTTAAGGCTAGTCCATAGATGACAATGGGTTTTAGCCCTGTCCTCATATACCTGTCATAATCTCATAATGATAGCAAGAGACTGCCCCAAAACCAAAGACTGGCACCCATACATCTAGTGTAGGTGCCTGCTAGAGAGTTCCTCCACATATGGTTTCTCAGCCAAACCGTGCTTTCATTAAAGGAGCGCCCATACAGACTTCTTCCATGCCCAGGCCAAAAAATAAATAAAAAAATCTTAAAACACTCACTTTATTCTAACTCAAGCCTTGCCAGAAAGTGATATGTGAACGGCAAACAAGCGGACACTCACTTGGCTACTTGCGCTTATCTCTCTCAGCAAAGTCTAGGCCGATGAAGTTACTCTTTCATCAGAGAAGCCGGACTTTGCAGGAGACCTGTAAATTTAGGGAATTGAGAGATCCCCATTTTCTGCGCCCCCTATTTTCCTTCTTACAATCTCCAGAACCGCTTCTTATGCTGTACAACCTTGTTTGATGGCCAGTAGGGTATGAGTACTATTGAATTATTATGTTATAGATTTACTCACCAGTAATTCAATTTCAACCAGTAACTTTGTAAGCTCACACAGTCCTGATTTTTCAGAAAGTTCCCAGATGCCAGTGGCTACACCCACTGCGGCATAGCCCCGGTAACGCACTCGGACAACATCGCTAATCTGCAATGCACACACTGCAAGAAATAGCTTCTCGTTGGCCAGAAGATGAAGCCGCCGTTGAGGTGATCCAATCCCATACAAAAAGGCTGACTCTCTCCGGCTGAGGAGCCGTACCACGTTTCTCCTCACCAATACTTCGGGACGTGAAGGCAGGTCCATGATACGACCATGTGTCTGGTCATTGTCTAGAAAAACACCTATGAATCCAGAGGCCACCTTGTGCCGGCCAGTCATAAACTCTCTGAGGACAATAAATGGCTTCGGAGACTTGGCTGTGGAACTCATACTGGACATTTTGTGGAACCTGAAATTAAGGGTCAATATCTTAGACATCATAATAAATAGGCAAGAAGGGAACAATGAGACAGATTTTAGATGAATAGGATTTAGGGCCAGGTTTTTTCCTGCATTCGAGTAAACCAAAGAATAAAACACAAAGTACAGCAACAACTACTACCACTGACTGCTCAGGACCTTCCCCTCTATGAGCCAAAATACATAACCACTTTGTTCTGAAGGTTTTCTGCCATCCATGTATTTCATGGCAGCCATTCATCTGAAATGTTTGACGGGTTCTGACATTGGAGTCAAGAACTGGACTCCAGGCTTCCATATGAAGGGTCTGTTTAAGCGATGGAAGGGCTCTACCCTCCCCATATATATTGCTAAATACTTTGCAAATGTTGATACAGCATCAGTAATACCCCAGGACTGTAACTTACCTGGTGAGGGTGTCACTCTCTGTGTAACCTGTGTTCTGCAAACGCACTATTTATACTGCAGGTATGACAGAGCAGCATGTGAGATACACCCATCTAAACTTGGCAGCATGGCTTGTATCTACATGCACTGACCACTTGTGTAGTAACCAATTAGATAGATAAATATACAGTAGATATGAGATAGATAGATCTGAGATAGAAAGCATTTGGGGTGAATAAAGCGTGTCCACTACCCTTTCACCTTATTTTGGAGTTCTGCCTCATTCTTCCATCGTACATCTATTGGCTTGCAACCCATGACCTGGAGGGACTGCTCCTACTACATTCTCCTGTTTTGGCTAGTGCTGCTGTTCTCTTTGGGAAAGATAGATACTATAGATAGATAAATAGATAGATAGATAGATATGAGATAAATGGATAGATAGATAGATAAGAGATAGATGAATGAATAGACAGACAGATAGACATTGGCTTACAACCCATGGCCTGGAGGGACTGCACCCACTGCATTCTCTTGTTTTGACTAGTGTTGTTTTCATTGGGATAGATAGATAATAGATAAGACAGTAAGTCACTTACAAGCTGGCAGCAGTGTCTCTGTCAGACTCTGCCTGCCTCCAGCAGACATCCGTCCCCATATTGGTCCACTAACCTAGCCACGTTATTGGCTGATCAGCTAAGCTTTCATTTTGGCCAAGAAAACATTGTGTTTGAGTATGTGTCACTCATATGAGAAAGAACAGTAAGAAAGGGCAGGGGAGAGCATTGCTGGAGTGTGGAAAAGTAAGAACCTTTGCAGCAGCCTGGTTTGGGGTGGCCCTAACGCTACACTGGGTCCCCCAGACACCGTTGAGGTGCCACCACATGTTGCTATTCTCCAGAAGGTAAGGCGTGGTGCATCCCAATGGGAAATAAGTCGAGAGTCAGGGTTTGCAGTAAACCAGTGTGCTTCTTTACTGGAGGAACTCAAGTGCATAACATTACAGGCAGGTAACTGAGCTGGCTTCTCAGTCTCCTCCAGGCAGAAGAAAGGGCTGGTGGCCCAGGGTCTGTGGCTCAGTCGTACAACTATCCCTCTGGTCAAAAGGCTTATGACACAGGGTCTGAGGCAGAGTATCCCCATCCTAGCATCTTATTATGGTCACTCATGCAGTCTGGCAGAGTCTCTTCTATTAAACACTGGTCCCTATCTGCAGACTGACAGAGTCTCTCCTATCTGCAAACAACTAGGGGCTCTGACTACCCTCTCTATATACAGTTTCTAGCTGAAATAGAACCTTCTAGTGAGAGGGGTGGAGTGGAGAAGCACAGCCTAAACAAATACAGTGTTACAATTTCAGTCTGCCATAGACTTGTATAGCATTTCAAAGCAAATGTATGGGAATGACTAAGCAGTTTTTCCAGACATAAACAAGTCTTCAGTCCTAAACAACAGAGCTAAACCAGATAGTCAGAAGGTAAGTGTGTCTGTTTTTTAACTCCAAAACTTTGCATAGGTAGAAAGTCTGTCAGTATTAGCTGCCTGTACATTAACCCTTACTCTCTAACTCCACAATGCAGTTTAAATATAGTGCAATAACAGTGCAAATACAGTGCAAATGAATAGGGTATATTACATAAACATATAAAAAGCAGTTCAACAATGTAAAACAGTATAAGTGTAAACAGTATACATCACAGTGCAAGTTAACCCTTAAAAATGCAATAAAGTAGGTAGTTGATGGCTTTTTATTGCAACAATAGGCACAAATGTCCACCAACGTCCATGGTCCAAAGTACCCTTGTATTTACTATTTACATTATTTCATTTGTGCAACTCCATTTCATTTCTTAAGGTAAGGGTACGTTATTGCCAATACATTTCTTTACGTAAACTTTTCCTCCCTCATTCCTTTCAATTTGAGGTTAAGGACAGGTTAAGGACAGGCTAGGGAAGCGGTAATACAGCAATCCCACACCAATGCTCAGAATAGCTAACACTGATTATGTTTCACAAGCCATCGTGACGTCGAGAAAGCGTCTGCTCGGTATTTGTTTGTGTATCTCTTCTTATGTAATAACAGGGACAGGCAACTCTGATGCAATATCTCTAATTAATACACGTGTCCTTCTGTCCTTGATATGTTATGTTGGTCCTGTACATCACCTGCTGCTCTGTACAGGTACACCAGGACAGCTCACTATGTGTCTTCCTGCCACCAACTTGCTTTAGTTAATTATCTAAAATATTTTAATACAATTTGTGTCCTGACCGTGACTGACGATTCATGCAGCTTGTCAAAGGCTTATTATAATCACCGGAACTGATTTCCGATGGCATCATATAAGACATTATTATAGGCGTCTGTGGGGTAGGGGGGGTCTGGGAGTTATCACCCAGCCAAATGTCCTAAAAATGTGTTTTTGGCATTCTTTCCCAGTAAATGTTGAAAGACTCCCACCAATAGGCATTCACCCTGTATGACAGAACATAGAATCCGTATATTACAAACCTGTAGGCACTCGGTGTGCTGCTGTATGGCGCCTTCATGATCCATTGCATTCTGCTGTAAAAGAAATGCTTATAGGGCAGACTTTCTCTAATAATGCAGGCGAAGGAGAATATCCATCTTATGGGTAAATGGTTTAAAATTGCAGGTGGAGGACCACAACTACTGAACAGCGCAAGGCCCAATCTGCAGACAGCATCCTATAGAGCAGAAGGAGCTGAGCAGATTCAAATACAAATAGTTTAATGGTAAAGATTCAGTATAACTTGTAGTTTATTCATTAAAGAAGACCTCTCACTACTCCTGACATGTCTGTTTTAATAGCTTCATGCATTCCCCATGTAATACCAATTCTGGATCATCTATTCTTATGGCTCTGTGTTATAAATGAATTATTAGCAGTATGCGGTAAGGGTACAGAGGGGAGGTAACCAGTTGGGGGTGTGTACCTGCACAGACTGACAATGGCAGCACTGATTGGATAGAGTGAGTCTGAGCAGGTACACCCCCCCAACTTGTTACCTCCCCTCTGTACCCTTACTGCAGACTGCTAGTGATTCATTCATAACTTCTAGTAGAAATAACAAAGGAATGGTACAACATAGAGACATAAGAATAGATGCTCCAGAATTGTTATTACACAGGGAATGCATATAGCTATGGAAAACAGGCATGTCAGGAGTGGTGAAAGGTGCTCTTTAAACTCTACTTTTCCTATAATTAGGAGTCCAGTGGGTGTTTCTACAGTGATTAACAGCCTTTTATTTATGAGCATTCTTACAGAGATAGCTGTCAATCACTGGACTTCTAAGAATGGAAAGACCAGAAATTTAAATGAATAGAGTAATGGTCACGTAAACAGTTGGTACTTGACTTTTCTGTGTTTCTTAGGCATTTGCTGTGAGGTATCTACACTCTAGATGTGCTTGACTTAGTGGTAACATATACAGGTGAAACGCTAAAAATTAGAATATCGTGCAAAAGTTCATTTATTTCAGTAATGCAACTTAAAAGGTGAAACTAACATATGAGATAGACTCATTACATGCAAAGCGAGATATTTCAATCCTTTATTTGTTATAATTTGGATGATTATGGCTTACAGATTATGAAAACCACGAATTCACAATCTTAGAAAATTAGAATATTACATGAAATCAATAGGACGTTAAATAGAACAATGTAGGACCTCTGAAAAGTATAATCATGCATATGTACTCAGTACTTGGTTTGGGCCCCTTTGCCTCAATGCGGCCTGGCATGGATGCTATCAGCCTATGGCACTGCTGAGGTGTTATGGAAGACCAGGATGCTTCAATAGCGGCCTTCAGCTCTTCTGCATTGTTCGGTCTCACGTCTCTCATCTTTCTCTTGGCAATGCCCCATAGATTCTCTATGGGGTTCAGGTCAGGCGAGTTTGCTGGCCAATCAAGCACAGTAATCCCATGGTCATTGAACCAGGTTTTGGTATTTTTGGCAGTGTGGGCAGGTTCCAAGTCCTGCTGGAAAATGAAGTCACCATCTCCATAAAGCTCGTCTCTGGAAGGAAGCATGAAGTGCTCCAAAATCTCCTGGTAGACAGCTGCGTTGACTCTGGACTTCATGAAGCACAGTGGACCAACACCAGCAGATGACATGGCTCCCCAAATCAACACAGACTGTGGAAACTTCACACTGGACTTCAAGCATCTTGCATTGTGTGCCTCTCCATTCTTCCTCCAGACTCTGGGTCCTTGGTTTCCAAATGAGATGCAAAAGTTGCTCTCATAAGAAAAGAGGACTTTGGACCACTGAGCAACAGACAAGTTCTTTTTTTCTTTAGCCCAGTTAAGACGCTTCTGGTGTTGTTTGTTGTTCAGGAGAGGCTTGACAAGAGAAATACGACATTTGAAGCCCATGTCCAGGATCCGTCTGTGTGTGGTGGCTCTTGATGCACTAACTCCAGCCTCAGTCCACTCCTGGTGAAAGTCCTTAACACTTTTGAATGGCCTTTTCCTAACAATCCTCTCCAGGCTGCGGTCATCCCTGCTGCTTGTGCACCTGTGTCTTCCACACTTGTCCCTTCCACATAACTTTCTATTATTGTGCTTTGATACAGCACTTTGGGAAAATCCAACTTCTTTTGCAATTACCTTTTGAGGCGTTCCCTCCTTATGGAGGGTGTCAATGATGGTTTTCTGCACAACTGTCAGGTCAGCAGTCTTTCCCATGATTGTGATTCCTACTGAACCAGACTGAGAGACAATGTAAAGGCTCAGGAACCCTTTTCTCAGGGGGTATGGATTAATTAGCTGACTAGAGGGTGACACTTTGAGCCTAGAATATTGAACCTTTTCACAATATTCAAATTTTCTGAGATTGTGACTTTGGGGTTTCATAAGCTGTAAACCATAGTCGTCCACAGTATAACAAATAAAGGCTTAAAGTATCTCTTTGCATGTAATGAGTCTATCTCATATGTTAGTTTCACCTTTTAAGTTGCATTACTGAAATAAATGAACTTTTGCACGATATTCAAATTTTTGGAGTTTTACCTGTAGACCTGGTCACTTACTGCTTCACATAGCAGTACATTTCCATGCTCCTTACAACACTGTGGCTAAGCCTGCTTTTCAGTCGTTCACTAGAGGTTGTAAATGCCTCTGTTATTATATCTGTATATATAAAATTAGCAACAATTGATATGAGGGTTGTGAACAGGGTTGTTAAATCATTGGTTAAACCTGACTCATGCCCGTTCACCTACCATTATCCTAATACCATTAGTGTGCAATTGGTCAATGCATAACAATGCATAATCATATTTTTTTCCAGAATGGATCCGCATCCGTATATCCGTTCCGCATTTCTGTATAAGGCCTCATGCACACAAACATATTTTATTTCTGCCTCATTTCCTTTTTTTTTTTTTTTTTGCTGACCATATGCGGAACTATTCATTTCAATGGGTATGCAAAAAAAAACGGAACTTGCTCCGTGTGCATTCCATTTCTGCATGTCAGTTCTGCAAAAAAATAGAACATCCCCTATTATTGTCCACATAACGGACAAGGATAGGACTGTTCTATTAGGGGCCAGCTGTTCCGTTCAGCAAAATACGGAATGCAGACGGACGTCATCCGTATTAATGCAAATTTATTTCCCAGGTCAAGAAGGGGAAAATTTAGGGACCAAAAGGGGACAGAGGGTCTTGGGTCCAAATGAGGGACTGTCCCTCCAAAAGAGGGACATTGGGAGATATGCCTTATGTTGCTGTCATTTTGGGTGACCAGACCTGGTGTCAGTTACTTTATTGGGATTGTCGTTCTACAGGAAACTTCCAGTTCTGTGACTCCTATGTAAGCTACAGCTGGGTGCTGATTTCGCTTTGGATTAGCACGAGGCAGGTACTGTTAAAGGGGTTATCCAACATCACACAACAGCCCCCCCAAGTGCCGGGCCCCTCAGAGGGAATATACTTACCCCGCTTCCCGCGACGCTCCTGGTCCCCGCACTGCCGCTTCTCCATGTACACGGATGAAAACATCCAGTGTCGGGGGGAACAGCCAATGGCAGACGGGGACAGGGACGAGCCTCCGTAGCATCGCGGGTGATGCAGCATCGGCGGTGCGGGGACCAGGAGCGGCGCAGGGGGCAGGTTAAGTATTTTCCCATTGAGGTGCCCAGCACAAATCGGTTTTACCCCTTTAAGTACAATCCATTTGCTGAGCATACTATGGTCCATATGTCGATTACATTGAAGTAGTACAATATTTCCTTTGACAAGAACAAACACGCAGAAAGCTTGCATCATGTGCCTCGAATCACGCATCATAAGCTTTCACTTAGCCTTACGATTCTGCGCTACCAGCCGCCAGGTATCAATTATCTACAGTCACAATCTCATTTGTGGCTGAGCCCACCAAAAAGAGAGCGCAAATGTGTGCATGTCCCTAATGGACTAGAGAGCAGGTGGCTATATACACAAGAAATGCATATTGATAACCCTTCATGGATGTCATATGCCAGAGGAATCTACCGCTTGCAATAATTATTCTCAGCGATGCCAATAAATTACATTGTAATTAACAGACTAGTCATTAGTACGTCAACTAATGATCACGAAAGCAATATATCACGCAGATGCGTAACTCCAAGCTCCTGGGCGCCAATGCAAAATCTATAACAGGCCCCCCACCTTCCATAGGTAAGATCAACTGTCTGATCGAAGCACGTTGGTGGTACCTGGAAGTGTAGTATGGGGATTTTTGATGTGATTTTTCAATAAAAGGAGTTGCTTTTATCCTGATTCTGGGTCAATAATTTGTTGTTTGGATTCATTACGTTTTTGGAGAGGGATCTGTGCACCGGATTTGCCACCCGGTTCCAGCCAGCTGGTCTTTTTGTATTTCCAAATAGGCCCTCCACCTACCACGTTGCATAGCTCCAACTGTTCTTTATTGAACAGTACTAACCGCATAAAGCAGAGGGTAAGTTCATTTTATTGTAGATAAGTATGAAAGGCACACTCTCACTAGTTGCTGCACTGAATGAATTTGGAGACGGTGATAGTAATAAAATTGTATATTTAAATTTTTATAATATATACAAAATTTGGTAAAAAAAAGGGTAGTAGGGGTGGGGAGTCCACTCTTCGTGTTGGATATCTGTATTGGGATTTATGACGTATATTCGGCTAGGATGTATGGAATTGTAATGTGTTTAGTTACAATTTGATATCATATCCACCTTAGCTGAATACATCAAAAACATAAAGTGCCAAGTGCTCAATATAGTGCTGGGTACATAGATATAAAGATAAACGTATGCTGGATACAAAAATGTATATAAACGCTGAATAATGTGCCAAGTGCTGAGTACATAGATACGCCGGGTACATGGATACATATACTTATACCGGATACATGGAGTGCCAGATCTTGGCTGAATATATAAATGCTGAGTATTAATTAAACTTCAGTAAAAATATAGGCTTTGGCTTCTTGGGACAGTACACATCAAATATTCCCCAAAGATATTTGGCCTGTTTGAGTGGTAGATATGATGTTAGTTTATGGGTGACAGCATAATGAATGTCATCAATCGCATAGTGTTGTCGATTCAGGTTAGTGATTCACTTGTTTTTTTAAAGCGTTGTGTAGAAATCATATAAAAGTCATATAAAAGTCACATAAAAATCCTATAGGCAAAAAGTTATATAAGCAAAAAAAGATAGTTCCACTTTGAATCGATTAAAATGTTGGATTTTTGGTACTTTACTACTCCGCCGTGTGCCGCTCTGCTCTTCCGTATCGTCCGCGATCTCTTTTTGCCCTGCAAGGACCTACGTGGCGTCCCACGTGGTTCGTTGTGCGTATGTCGTGGCGTCCCACGTGACAAGGCGGGGCCACATGTCACTCCCGGAGTTGGTTGTGATTCGTCCATAGTTTCAGGGCGGAAGTTCACTTTTGGAGTGTTGGATTGTGATTGACTTTTAGCTCTTTGGTCTTGCGGAAAAGCAGCAAAAACATACATTTTGAATAATTTTAGCGGTAGTAATCCAGTAATCTTAACTTGTATAGCCCTCGAGTTCCTTTCCACAAACGCGTTTCGGTGCCTATTGCTGCTCCTTCCTCAGTGGCTTATAGTAGTATACTGGAACTGGTGAGGGTGATTTAAACAGTTTTCTTGAGGTGGGCGTTAAGATTAGGTAGGTAGATTTGAAAATCCGGACTGGGTTTCGTTAAAGAGGACCTTTCACCTGGAAAAACATTGTGAACTAAGTATCCTGACATATACAGCGGCGCCCAGGGATCTCACTGCACTTACTATTATCCCTGGTGCGCCGCTCCGCTCTCCCGTTATGTCCTCCAGTATCTTCGCTCAGTAGGTTATAGTAGGCGGAGACTTAGGACTCTAGGTTATAGTAGGCGGTGTCTGCCCTTGTCCTGTAGGCGTCTCCTTCTCCTAGGCTGCAGCGCTGGCCAATCGCAGCGCACTGCTCACAGCCTGGGAGGTTTTTTTCTCCCAGGCTGGGAGCTGTGCGCTGCGATTGGCCAGCGCTGCAGCCTAGGAGGAGGAGACGCCCAGCAGAACAAGGGCAGACTCCGCCTACTATAACTTACTGAGCGAAGATACCGGAGAACATAACGGGAGAACGGAGCGGCGCCCAGGGATAATAGTAAGTGCAGTAAGATCCCTGGGCGCCACTGTATATGTCAGGATACTTAGTTCACAATGTTTTTCCAGGTGAAGGGTCCTCTTTAAACATTGAAACATTAAAAGTTGGCCTATATTCAGCCAAGATCTGGCACTCCATGTATCCGGTATAAGTATATGTATCCATGTACCCGGCGTATCTATGTACTCAGCACTATATTCCGCGTTTATATACATTTTTGTATCCAGCCAAAACCTGGCACTCTATGTATTCAGCATAAGTTTATCTCTTTTTATATCTATGTACCCAGCACTATATTGAGCACTTGGCACTTTATGTTTTTGATGTATTCAGCTAAGGTGGATATGATATAAATTGTAACTAAACACATTACAACTCCATACATCCTAGCCGAATATACGTCATAAATCCCAATACAGATATCCAAAACGAAGAGAGGACTCCCCACCCCTACTACCCTTTTTTTTTACCAAATTTTTAATATATTATAAAAATTAAAATATACCATTTTATTACTATCACCGTTTCCAAATTCATTCCGTGCAGCAACTAGTGAGAGTGTGCCTTTCATACTTATCTACAATTTTTTCCCCTACATCTAACGGCTTTTGGGTGTGCCGATGATAGAGCACCTCACTCCATAATACTAAACTGGTGAGCCACTGCATAAATATTTTTTTTTATATCAAAAGCAAATTTAGATTACTGGGTGGAGCTATGCAAATAACCCCTTCTATCCCTAGGACCAGCTATGCATGTGGAACTAATAGTGTGTAGCTAAAAAAAAACTATACCTATAATTATTAAGGCTGCTTTCACATAGGTTTTTGCTAACGTTTTTTTTTGTGCTTCAATGGTTTTAGTTCTATTTTTTTGCACCTGTTTTTTTGGTGCATTTTTTGCTGTAAACATGCTAGCTCCAAATGTTAGCAGAAGGTCTATGGGAAATATGAAACGCAGGACACACAAGCATTATTTTTTTTTTTGCTCCTGATGGTTTTGATCATTGGGTGTTATTTTTTGTCTTTCTTGCCTTTTAAAAGTTTATCAATGATGACGCTCTTTGCCAACATCTTCTCTACAGGGGGAAACTGTCTTGAAGAAAACACTAGTGGCTCCGATGTGATTGGATCGTCTCCTCCTCCCTGTACTGATGCTCAGGATTTAAATACTTCAGGAGGGCGCAGCGGGGCGTAGGGGCGCTGTTTAAAAAAAAAAAAAATGGGTGGCAGCATCAACCCCGCAAGTACAGGTATTTAGCTTCTATAAGTAAAACAGATGAAAGGTAAAACAGATGAAAGGTCCTCTTTAAAACTCCTGGGCATTAAAGAGGTTTCCGGAGTACAATATTGATGACCTATACTCAGGATAGGTCATCAACATCTGAAAGGTAGGGGGTCTGACTCCCGGAACCCCTACTAATCAGCTGTTTAAAGAGGCTGCATGAGCCTCTGGTGAGCGCTGCAGCCTCTTCTTAGTGCTGCAGCGGAAACCGCTGTTTGAGGAGAGTGCTGGAGTGCGACACCCACTGATCAGATATTGATGACCTAAAAAGTACTTGACCCTCAGATTTTGCAGCATAAGGGCTCATGCACACGAACAAACTTTTCTTCCATTTCCATTTTTTTTTTAAAGGTCTGTATACAGAACCATTCATTTCAATGGGGCTTGAAAAAAAGCAGAAATTACTCTGTGTGCATTCCGTATCTATTTGTCTTCCATTCCGCAAAAAGAACATGTCCTATTCTTGTCCATTTTTCGGATAAGGGCAGACATTGTTACAATGGATCCGCAAAAAAAAAACGACTAAGCAACACGGACATCATCCTTTTTTTTTTTTTTGTGGATCCATGTTTTGCAGACTGCAAAATACATACAGTCGTGTTGCATGAGCCCTAAACCTGGAGACATGTTACCTTTAATATCACTCAGTGCTATTTAACTGTGTAAAAACTAAGCCAAAATGATTTTTTTTCATTGCAGTATAAATAGTATGCATATGTAAAGTGAAGCAAAATAGAGCAGCTTGTTCTGAAAAAGGTTAAAAAAACATCTACGTAGACTGAAAATAGCAACACACAGCTCTAATAGCTGTAATAAGCTGAAGCTACATCAGACGCATCCACGGGAATCATAGGGCCCCATCATGGGTTGTAACCAGGCTAGGATAACGTGCCGACTGTACGGCACGTGATCTAGGAAGTGCCCACAACCTAATTACACCTGAGAGCGCAGCGGTGGCACGGTAGGAATCTTTTCAACATTATCACTGAATGATATGAAGGGGGAACCATTATATTTATTTATTTATTTTAAATGCAGATAACCCCTTTAATTAGTTTTACTCTAGACTTATCACTGTGACTTTTTTTTTTTTAAGTCGCAAAAAAGTTGCAATGTCACTCCAATAAGGGGATGGAGTAAAGAAACAAGAATATCATTTCTAGACAAAAGTTTAGTTAGTTATAAAGATTAATATTGTTGTTAGATCCACTATTTGTAACACTTCTTAGTAACTGGACAACTGGAGTAATACAATAGTCCTTAAAAAATTGGCAATCTTTATTAAGTATTTTAAAGGATAACGGTCACACTTAGACCCTAATTTAAATTTTCATATATGTAGTTACTAATAACATGATATTCCAGAATCAGTTACTATTAGACTGACTTACCCCATATTTAATAAGATTCAACCCTAAGCAACCAGTCTGCATAAAACGGCAATTTCACTATTCAGTTAAGATGGCCGCCACTGCCCTCACCCTGAGGCTAATCCCGCCTGCCCTCACTAGCCAGGAACAATGGCCCCCCAAAAGTGTCAGTAACCACAGCCCTCCCCCTAAAGGGTTATCTCCTACAGCACAAAGGGGTCCTCTTACCACATGTTGCTGTCATTTATACACTGAGCAGACGGCAGATCTCCCTTCCCTGGTCTGCACTGCTTCGGCTCTGCATCCTCCAGCTCTGCTGAGTGAGGGAGCGTCTGTCAAGCGCAGGGAAAGGGAGAAGTGCACACAGCCCAGGCACTGTTATCAGCTACTGGGGAGGACCTGGCTTTAATCATTTACTTACAGTCCCTGGCTGTCAGTAATCTGACCTTGCGCTGCCTGCTTCTGCGTCCTCCAACAGATAGACGGACCCTGCCTAGCAACTCTATCTTAAAGGGAGTCTGTCATCAGCATTTCACTTTTTTAACCCTTCCCACAGCTCCCTAGCATGCTTACAGTTAATAAAAACATTGCCTCTGGCATCTTTCCTGCTCTTATAAATCCATCAAAAACGATCTTTATAAGATATGCAAATGAGGGCTCGCAAGTGCCCAGGCGCGGCGTTACTCTCTTAGGTGCCCTGCTTGCTCAGCCTTTTCATTGCGTCCCTCCGCCTCTTCCTACCCTCCGCCCGCCCATCCTTTCCCTCTGACCGCCTTTCTCATAGCTTGTTATTCCGCCGAGATCCCGCGCATGGGCACTCCGTCCGTTGGCCGGCACATGCGCACTGTGATGCCCATTCCTTGTACGGCATCACAGTAACTATTGCGCACGCACAGGCTAACGACGCGAAAACTCAACAAAGGAGGCGGTCCATCGGCGCATGCGCATTAATTACTGTGATGCCGTACAAGGAATGGGCATCGCAGTGCGCATGCCGCGGCTAAAGGAATGAGTGCGCAGGCGCGGGATATCGGCAGAATTACAAGTTAGTAGAAAGGCGGTCAGAGGGAAAGGATGGGCGGGCGGAGGGTAGGAAGAGGCGGAGGGACGCAATGAAAAGGCTGAGCAAGCAGGGCACCTAAGAGAGTAACGCCGCCCCTGGGCACTTGCGAGCCCTCATTTGCATATCTTATAAAGATCGTTTTTGATGGATTTATAAGAGCAGGAAAGATGCCAGAGGTAACGTTTTGATTAACTGTAAGCATGCTAGGGAGCTGTGGGAAGGGTTAAAAAAGTGAAATGCTGGTGACAGACTCCCTTTAAGCAGAGGTAAAAGTAGGCAGTACAGGGAACAAAACCGTGGAATTAAGGGGTAATTGAATACACAGTGAAAAGTTGAAATAGGGCCACCAAGGAGATACTAATCACCACAATCCAATACTCCCAAAAAAAAAAAAAATACGACAGTTATACTTTAAAAGCACATAAATTCATAAATAAATCACTAAATCACATCATATACAGTCACCTTCAATAATAATTTTTTGAGGAGTGTCAGTGTACGTAGCATCACTCTCTTATGCATACAGGTAGCGATATAACATGATGATGTAAGGGTTATCAAAACTGTCATGCCTTACTACATCATCATACTCATAGTCATCATCAATACTAATACTGGATAAACAAATCCTACGGCATTAGCAGCCACATATCTATCCACATAATATATCGCAATGAACTGGAAAGTGACAAATAACAAACTTCATTCTGAAGGACCTGCACTGATGTCACCGCGTTCACCATGTGGTGAGCGCGATTACATCATCAAAGGTCCTTTTGCAGGTCCTCAAAGAAGAAGAAAGAAGACATGCCGGCTGCGCGATCAAGTGGATGAGGAGAGTTCCTTTTTTGTTTATTTTTTAACCCCTCAAGCAACATTTTACTATGCACTCTGTATTAAGAATGCTATTATTTTCCCTTATAACCATGTTATAAGAGAAAATAATACAGTAAATGGACTTTTATCAATTTACTAACATCATCTCCTAGCAACCATGCGTAAAAATCGCATTGCATCTGCACTTGCTTGTTTCATTAATTTCTATGGGGCCTGCGTTGCGTGAAAAAAGCAGAATATAGAACATGCTACGATTTTCAAGTGATGCGTGAAAATCACCGCTCATCTGCACAGCCCCATTGAAATGAATGGGTCCGGATTCAGTGCGGGTGCAACGCGTTTACCACACGTATTACAACCGTGCGGAATTCTCGCCCGTGTGAAAGGGGCCTTAGTGAGTTTTGGACCTAATTGTATAAATCATACCTCCCACCATTTTCATTTACATATGCTGGACACTTTAAATAGAACCTGTGCCATAAAATGCAGTGCCATCTGCAGGCAGGGTGTCATAGAGCAGCAGGAGGTGAGCATATTGATAGTAACATAGTTTATATGATAGAAATGTATAAATTATAGTGAGCACTCAATATCTGTGGTCATATATCAGGTCTACTAATATAACTAATTTATTAGGTCATAAAATTATGCATATAATAGATGGGATAGAAATAGACAATATAAAATATATGGTATCTTAAAAAATATAAATAATAAATAATATATAGAGAAACACAATTTGTTATACTAATAAGAGCAAATGTATTACTAAAAATTGGTCACTAAAAATTGGTATTGTGTCCTTATGAAAGCTGCGACTTTGTTCTTATGAGTGCTGCAACATTGTTCCCAACGTTAATGTCTCAGTTATATCCTGCGTTAAGTGAGGATGGTAATTCACTGGTTTGTGCGATATATCCGTGAGTATAATTGTCCAGAGGTACTCACTGTTTGGGGTCCGGCTTGTGTGTAACTGTCCGTGGTGGCGTCCCACCGTGGGTCAGTGCACTCACCCGGTGTGGCGTTGTGGAATATCTTCCGATGTTCACGGTCCGCGGTGTCGTTACGGTAATCCTGCTCCCCAAGTAGCCGCTGTGCGTCCCACGTGTAGCTGGCGTCCTGCGTTTTTTGCCGGCACTGCACGTGATCAGGGTGCCAGGGAGGTCTTTACCCAGTGTAACGTTGTGGGATATCTCCCGATATTCAAGGTCCGCGATGTGGTTACGGTAATCCTGCTCCCAAGTAGCCGCTGTGCGTCCCACGTGTGGCTGGCGTCCTGTGCTTTTTGCCGGCACTACACGTGATCAGGGCGCCGGGGAAGTCTTTACCTGTAGTTGGTTCAAGACTCCTGTGATGGATTAGGAATAATTTCGATCACCGTCTATGCGGTCGTGTCCGTAACTGCGTGTGCTGATCAGCTCCGATAGGTTAAGGTGTCTTGTCCTCTATAAGGGTCCCAACCGCTATACGCGTTTCAAGGTCTCTGACCTCTTCCTCAGTAGCTAGTTATGGGATCCAAAGATACTTCCTTATATACCCTGAACGGGTTACACCTTGTTTGCTTAATTAGGGATCATTCCAAAATCTGGTTTGGAGTCAGGTGATTTAAAATCCCTCCTTGTGTTTTTAGATGAAGATATTCAACATTATATAATAGCTCCTTATACATTGACATTAGATAGACCTAACTAAAATTCATTATAAAATTCTCTAGGATATTCATTATTTCACAATCCTTAATGTATTTTGCATAAATTCATATATATTTATAATCAGTACATGTTAAAATTAATAAAGATAAGAATAATTATAATAAAACTATACAATTGCGCTTCTTCTCTGTATATAATGTTAAGATATTAAAAATACATGTTAATATTAATTCGATTAAAATATTAATTTAATTACAATCAGTATGAGTTCATCTGTGATTTCTTATTTGTAGTGATGTAAAGGAGGTGGGGGCTCCCAACTAAGGGGAGATCGGGGTGCTGATTTTACAGCTATAACACCGATGTCCCGTCCATCGAGAGCACCCACCTCTTGATCTACAGAAAGCCAAATATTTCAAAATCTGCATTAAGACCCTCAGGTAATAAAGTGTTAAAATCATATATACGTCTCGCCTCCTGTCTTGACATATTAGAGATGTGATCACCTCCTCTCCAATGTATATCTATTTTTTCAAATGCCATAAACTTGAATAGGGAGGGATCCTGATTGTGGTGATATTTAAAATGCTTGGATAGTGAATGTTTCTCGTATCCTGTTCTAATCTTAGTCATGTGTTCTGCAATTCTGACTTTTAGTAATCTTTTCGTTCGCCCTATATATTGTTTTTTGCAGGGACACTTCAATCATGTATAAAACGTTTGCTGTGTTGCATGATAAAAATGTATCAATAACATACGAAAATGAGTTTGATGTGGAAGAAATTAAATTATTTTTTTTGGGAAATTTCGTGTTTCTACAATTGCTACAAGTGTTACACCTATAAAATCCCTTTAGGTTAAAATAATTTTTATAAACATTTTCCTTTTTATTTTTTACAGTTGGTGCTACTTTAATGGCCAAATTCGGTGCTTTTGTATATACTATTTGTGGGCCATTGGTCAAATATGGTCCTATTAGTTTGTCATTTGTGATATGATGCCAATGGTTTTGAATAATGGCTTCAATCTTCCTATATTGGGCATTATAGGGTAAGACAATCCTAATTTGATCCCCCATTTTGGAGTCAATTTCTATTCTGGTCCTTGTTTTTTCGTCAAAGAAGGTTTTCCTATCCATGTTTTTTACTTCTACTAGGGCTTTCTCTACCTGTTGTGAAGGATATTTTTTCATCAAGAATTGTCCCTTCATGGATATAGCTTCTTTCATATAGTCCTCTTCTTTTGTACAATTGCGCCGTAGCCTCCTAAATTGTCCCTTAGGTATGTTTAGCAGCCATCTAGGTAGATGGCAGCTTGTATAAAGGATATAGCTATTTTTAGCTATCTCTTTTTGGTATGTTTGGCAAATTAATTTATTATCTTCCACCTTAATAGTCAGATCCAAAAACTCTATCTGTTCTTTATGTATCTTTGAACTGAATTTTATATTATTTTCATTCTGATTTATATAATTTAGAAATGACATTAGATCTTCCTTCGTTCCTCTCCAGATGAAAATCACATCATCAATGAACCTCCGCCAGAGCACCAGGTTCGTCCCCAGTGTGGGTGCTATGAATTGTTCCTCCCACTGTGTCATAAAGAGGTTGGCATAGCTGGGGGCGAACCTGGTGCCCATGGCGGTGCCCATCAACTGGAGAAAGAAATCAGAGTCGTATACAAAATAATTATGGCTAAGAATATGTTGTACCCCTTTCACTATATATTCCACTTGATCCGGTAGATATTCTCCATATGATGTCAATTGTTGTGTTAAAGCTTCTAACCCCTGATCATGTTTTATTATGGTGTATAAGGAGTTGACATCAAGGGTTCCAAGAATCCAATTTGGTTCATATTCAAGATTTTCAATGATTTGGACTATTTGTGTAGTATCCCTAATATACGCAGCTGTCTTCCTTACTACTGGTTGTAGTAATCTGTCTAAATACTGGGATAGATTTGCTGTATATGATCCTATTCCGGAAATAATGGGTCTCCCCGGAGGGTCCAGTGGGTTTTTGTGGACCTTTGGAATAGTGTAGAAAACAGGTGTGCGTTTAGGAGTGCTCATAATAAATTTTGATTCCTGTGTATTCAAAAATCCTTTCCCTAAGCCCTGTTTTACATATACTTCCAGAGCTTCAACAAATCCTGTCATTGGGTCTTTTTGTAATTTTAAATATGTGTCTTTATCTTCCAATTGTCTTCTACATTCTGTGTTGTATTTCCAATGTATCTAAAAATCACAATCGCCCCCCCTTTATCGGCTGGGCGTATAGTTATATTATCATTTTGTTGCAATTGTTTGATTGCATGAATCTCATGAGGTTTTAAATTATTAAATTTCCTTGGGTCCTTTTTAATTTTCCTTATATCCGCCTCTACATTTTTCTTAAATGTGATAATATCCTGTCCCATTTCATGTCTTGGGTATGTCTTGCTTTTTACTTTAAGATCTGTATGTGCGTATGTCCCTTGTGTTACCCCTATTGTATTTATAGGGTTCTTCAAAAAATATTTTTTTAAACATAATTTACGTACAAATTTTTCTATCCCTATATAAGTGTCAAATTTACTTAATGGTGCCGTAGGTGCGAATTTCAATCCTTTATTCAATAGTGCTTGTTGTGCCTTGGTTAAAGTGACCGAACTTAAATTGATTATGGAGTTATCCTCCTCTACTAGTGTCTCCTGTGGTGTGTCCTCTCTCTTCCTTCTCTTACCTCTTCGTGTCTTCTGGTTTCTATATTTGGGTTGTGCTGATGTTTGTGGTGTTTCCCTACATAAGGTCTCCCTGTTGTTGTGAGGATGCATATTGGTTCCTTATTTGATGTGCTCTCTGGGGATATTGATTTTGGTTGTTCTTCTGTATATCCTCTCTGTGTCTTAAGTTGTAATTGTGTCCTGTGGCTGGTGTCATGTGTTGGTGGTCCCGGGGTGATTGTTGAAATGACCTTGTGCGGATCCTGTGGTGTGGGGGTGTGCGATCTAAAAAAAGAGGATTATTAAGTGTCTCGTATCTATTAGTGATTGGGATATTGTATTGTACCGGTCTTTCTTCATTTATATCTCTTTCTCTCTGGTTTGGTGTTCTAATAATATTCAGATGATCTTCTGTTGTATTATATCTGTCAGACTATCATTTTTCAACAGATTCTGAATTTTTCTACTTTTTTTTTTAGATAATTTCTTGTTCTACTGTGCCCAACTGTTTGCATATTCTATCTTGCCAATTTTTGAATATTTCATTTTTTGGGAATTTATCAACAATTTCTTTTAATACTTCTATTTTACCAGATACTTCCTCTAGTATTGTTGTCCTCCTCTTTAATAATAAGTTGCACAAGTAGTATAGATTGTGACTTAAGCAGATCTTCCCATTCTTTGTCAAAGCTAGCATTGCAGAGATCCTGTGCTGGTACCTTAGAGAGTCTTAGTCCTCTTGGTACAATGCCCTGTTCCAAATGACGGTTCAGGGCCTTAATTTCCCATCTTTGTTTTAACTGTTTAATAAGTAAGAACTCGAGTTCTCTAAAAGTTTCCGTTATGGGTCTATCTGCAGTATTTTCCCTTATATTTGACTCCTCCAATGAATAGTTCTCCATCCGTAACTTTTGGCCCTCAATATAACTCCAGATATCCATGGTTTTCAGAAGGGGGGCTCAACTATCAGGTGATAGTACAAAAGTGAATAGTGTGAGTTTATAGTGGCTCACCCCTCTGATTACCAGGTTAGGTGCTCTAACTATGATGTGGTTCACCCTAACCACATAAGGAGTTAACAGTAAAGAAATGTATAAATTATAGTGAGCACTCAATATCTGTGGTCATATATCAGGTCTACTAATATAACTAATTTATTAGGTCATAAAATTATGCATACAATAGATGGGATAGAAATAGACAATATAAAATATATGGTATCTTAAAAAATATAAATAATAAATAATATATAGAGAAACACAATTTGTTATACTAATAAGAGCAAATGTATCACTAAAAATTGGTCACTAAAAATTGGTATTGTGTCCTTATGAAAGCTGCGACTTTGTTCTTATGAGTGCTGCAACATTGTTCCCAACGTTAATGTCTCAGTTATATCCTGCGTTAAGTGAGGATGGTAATTCACTGGTTTGTGCGATATATCCGTGAGTATAATTGTCCAGAGGTACTCACTGTTTGGGGTCCGGCTTGTGTGTAACTGTCCGTGGTCACTACAAATAAGAAATCACAGATGAACTCATACTGATTGTAATTAAATTAATATTTTAATCGAATTAATATTAACATGTATTTTTAATATCTTAACATTATATACAGAGAAGAAGCGCAATTGTATAGTTTTATTATAATTATTCTTATCTTTATTAATTTTAACATGTACTGATTATAAATATATATGAATTTATGCAAAATACATTAAGGATTGTGAAATAATGAATATCTAGAGAATTTTATAATGAATTTTAGTTAGGTCTATCTAATGTCAATGTATAAGGAGCATTATATAATGTTGAATATCTTCATTTAAAAACACAAGGAGGGATTTTAAATCACCTGACTCCAAACCAGATTTTGGAATGATCCCTAATTAAGCAAACAAGGTGTAACCCGTTCAGGGTATATAAGGAAGTATCTTTGGATCCCATAACTAGCTACTGAGGAAGAGGTCAGAGACCTTGAAACGCGTATAGCGGTTGGGACCCTTATAGAGGACAAGACACCTTAACCTATCGGAGCTGATCAGCACACGCAGTTACGGACACGACCGCATAGACGGTGATCGAAATTATTCCTAATCCATCACAGGAGTCTTGAACCAACTACAGGTAAAGACTTCCCCGGCGCCCTGATCACGTGTAGTGCCGGCAAAAAGCACAGGACGCCAGCCACACGTGGGACGCACAGCGGCTACTTGGGAGCAGGATTACCGTAACCACATCGCGGACCTTGAATATCGGGAGATATCCCACAACGTTACACCGGGTAAAGACCTCCCCGGCACCCTGATCACGTGCAGTGCCGGCAAAAAACGCAGGACGCCAGCTACACGTGGGACGCACAGCGGCTACTTGGGAGCAGGATTACCGTAACCACATCGCGGACCTTGAATATCGGGAGATATCCCACAACGTTACACCGGGTAAAGACCTCCCCGGCACCCTGATCACGTGCAGTGCCGGCAAAAAACGCAGGACGCCAGCTACACGTGGGACGCACAGCGGCTACTTGGGGAGCAGGATTACCGTAACGACACCGCGGACCGTGAACATCGGAAGATATTCCACAACGCCACACCGGGTGAGTGCACTGACCCACGGTGGGACGCCACCACGGACAGTTACACACAAGCCGGACCCCAAACAGTGAGTACCTCTGGACAATTATACTCACGGATATATCGCACAAACCAGTGAATTACCATCCTCACTTAACGCAGGATATAACTGAGACATTAACGTTGGGAACAATGTTGCAGCACTCATAAGAACAAAGTCGCAGCTTTCATAAGGACACAATACCAATTTTTAGTGATACATTTGCTCTTATTAGTATAACAAATTGTGTTTCTCTATATATTATTTATTATTTATATTTTTTAAGATACCATATATTTTATATTGTCTATTTCTATCCCATCTATTATATGCATAATTTTATGACCTAATAAATTAGTTATATTAGTAGACCTGATATATGACCACAGATATTGAGTGCTCACTATAATTTATACATTTCTTTACTGTTAACTCCTTATGTGGTTAGGGTGAACCACATCATAGTTAGAGCACCTAACCTGGTAATCAGAGGGGTGAGCCACTATAAACTCACACTATTCATAGTTTATATGATGTATAGTTTTATGGGAAAGAATTCTGTAAAACTTGTAATTTAGGCGACTTTCACATTAGCGTTTTCAATTCCGCTAATGAGATCCATCGTAGGATCTCAATAGCAGAAGAAAACGCTTCAGTTTTGTCCCCATTCATTGTTATTGGGGACAAAACTGGACTGAACGAAACGGAATGCTTCAAATTTATTTCGCTCTCTTTGGTTGCACTCCCATCGTGGACAGAATAACGCTGCAAGCAGCGTTTTTCTGTCCGCTATGTGGTGCGGAGCAAGACGGATCAATCCTGACACACAATGTAAGTCAATGGGGTCGAATCTGTTTTCTCTGACACAATAGAAAACTGATCAGTCCCTTATTGACTTTCAATAGTGTTCATGACGGATCCGTCTTGGCTATAGAAGACATAATACAACCCGATCCGTTCATGACGGATGCATGCAGTTGTATTATGGTAACGGAAGCGTTCTTGCAGATCCATGACGGATTCGCAAAAAACACTAATGTGAAAGTAGCCTTGGGCTGAGTTCACACGGGCGAGATTTCCGCGCGGGTGCGATGCGGGAGGTGAACGCATTGCACCCGCACTGAATCTGGACCCATTCACTTCTATGGGGCTGTGCACATGAGCGGTGATTTTCACGTATCACTTATGCGTTGCGTGAAAATCGCAGCATGCTCTATATTGTGCATTTATCACGCAACGCAGGCCCCATAGAAGTGAATGGGGCTGAGTGAAAATCGCAAGCATCCGCAAGCAAGTGCGGATGCTGTGCGATTTTCATGCATGGTTGCTAGGAGACAGTCTATTCACTGTATTATTTTCCCTTATAACACGGTTATAAGGGAAAATAATAGCATTCTGAATACAGAATGCTTAGTAAAATAGCGCTGGAGGGGTTAAAAATAATAATTAACTCACCTTCTCCTCTTGATCGCGTAGTTGCCGGTCTCTTCTTTTTCTTTAATGCTGAGCTGTCGGCTAAATGACCTGTGGTGACGTCAGATCACATGCTCCAATCACATGGTCCATCACCGTGGTGAACACCGAACCCAAACCAGAACTTCAGTGAAGAAGTTCGGGTCTGAGTACCACAGTCATTTTTTTTATCACGCGCGTGCAAAACACATTGCACCTTCGCGCTAAAAGCTGAACATCGGAACGCAATCGCAGTTAAAACTGACTGCAATTGCGTTCCTACTCGCGCGGGTTTTCCGCAATACACCGGGACGCATCCGGACCTAATCCGGACACGCTCGTGTGAACCCAGCCTTAGTCATTTAAATCTCTGCTCTTTCTGGGCTTAGGAGTCTAGTGGGTGTTCCTACTTTGTGATCGACAGCTTACACTTGCACTGCAACCCCTTCATTTCTAGGGAATCAATGCTACACTGCGATGCCCCTGCCATCCTGGCAATGACCACTGTTGCTGTGCAGCCCTAGCCTAAGGCCTCATTGTGGCTCGCAAACACTTGAATGGGTCCGCAATGCAGAAGATACGGTGCATGCACTATTTTTTTGCGGTGCGGACTGTCGGGTGCGGATCGCAAACCCCATTCAAGCGAATTGGTCCGCTTCCTCAGACGGCGGGCACAGTCGGCACAGGCACGGCCGGCACACGTTCATGTGCATGAGACCTAATTCACACACAGGAAGCTGGCCACAAACTACCATTGTAACAGAAGAGAATAGATTTATAATAATCTGACAGAGAGATAGGTTTTGGAGACAGGAGTCGTTGTGTCACATTGTGTAACTTATTCAGGCTGCCTCGTTGAGGCTGGTTTTGTCAGCCATTTATCAGACTGCTTGTGCTAGAGTACAGAGCTTAAACCTATACAACTGAATTTATTATTAATGTGAATCACCCCAATCTTCTATGATCAGTGACTGCAGCTGCATTGTGTATAGTAGGTCCTGTCTCCATATAAACTTGGTCTACTGTTCTGTATCTCTCTCATGCTTTACACTGCAGCACTGCCAGTTCAATTTTGCCGCTGTAATTGGAAGGTCAGTTCGTGGTGAGATGATTAGGTGACAATAAGAACAGAACATTATAAACTACAGGGACCCAAACCCTCAGAGAGAAGAAGACTATCGGGAAGCTGCTGCATGTAGATGGAGGGGATGGGCATTAATAAGGGGGAAGGGCCTGGGGAGGTGCTTTTATCAGCCATTGATTAGTAAATTCTTGATTTCTCCTCCTAAATGGTGCAGGACTCGTTGCGGGAGGAGAGGTTTTGGGGAAGTTGCTTGGGGTGTTTCCAAATGTTGTGCCTAGTTACGCCCTTGGGTACAGTAAGGCCCCATAGACTACATTAGGGGCTGTATTATGGCTGCATACCACTTGCATATTACTCTGGTGTCAATGGGTGACCGAAATTAAATGGACTCTACAATTTAATCAGCAACCAAATTAAACTAAAAATGTGAAGCAGAAAATGTACTGTAAAGGTAAAAATCATTGTATCCTTGAAAACTGAAAATCTGCATCCATTAAACAAACACCATCCATATATCTTAGTTCATTAACATATTACATGCTCTGGCCATTAAGTGGTCAAAATAATCCGGCCTTCATCCTGGCAGAGTATAGTGATGTCACCACATTTGCATAAAATGTTCTAGAACTGGGCCTACAGCTGTGATGTCACTGGATGACATCACAATGATGAATTTGTGAAGGTGTGACTCCATGTTGGATGCACACAACTTCAGAAAGAAGATTAGACGCCATCATGAGGATTCATAGGCGTCGGAGCTATAATAATCAGCAGCTGCTGGTCAACTCTCTCTCATCCTGCATGTCGATTGGCTCATTCCTTCTGACCCAATTCAGGAAAATGAATCAAAAATGGAGAACTCTATGCTAGGTGGAACCCACTATTAGAGTTTCTCCATTCTTTGGAATTCTCTGATGTATTAGGGAAATACTATGACTTAATACGATGGAAGATCACTTCAGTCATCCACTGAACCTTCCAACTGACTACCCTTCCACCCAATAAGACACATGAATACCTTCTTGGAAAAAGAGGCCTACTCGGCCCAATTTATTAAACATTACATAATTTACCAACTTTTCAATGTTAATAATGAACACAGAAAACATATCAAAATGCGTATCAAAATAAATAACAACATTCCGAACCTTGAAAGACTAATAGGATCCTAGAAGGCAACAAGGCAAGCCATTCTCATCACTCTTCCCCTCCACTTGTCATACCACCTTACCCTTGGCCGCGGTCACCGACCCAAGGGCACCAAATCCGCCAATTCTAGTTCCATCTACCCCTGTGGGCCCATTTTGCCAAACAGGGGCCCCAACCACCAGCTTACCGAACCTCATGCGATGCACGCTCCAACTTGTCATGCACCTATTAAGCCTTGCATTGCCTTCCAGGACCCTCCGTTAACCTGCCACCAACGACCGTAGGTGACACCTCACCTATGGGCGTCCTGCCACACTCTCAAAGCTGTCTCCAAGCCCTCCTGAAGCCCCAGAGCCCACATGTCGATACCCACATCGTTGAGATGAACCCCGTCATCCCTAAGGAACTGAGGCGAAGCCGCCTCCAATTCTCTGTGACGCACCACTATACCGCCATGACGCCGCACAAAGCGCCCCACGTCCTTATTCAGCTTCGCCCTTGCCTTATTAATCCGGTCAACTGACCGCGCCAAGCGCCAAACCCTCCGAGCAACCACACCACCAACAACCCCGGAAAATCACACCACAACCGCAACAAGTCCAATTTTATATCCCGAATCACCTCCCTAGAACTACGCACCCCCAAATCGTTGCCCCCACATGCAATACCAAAATATCCGGTGCCCTGTCAAAAGAAACTGAAGCATGGAATTCCTGAAGCACCCGACCCCATAAGAGCCCCCGCAAACCAATCCATCGAATTTGCAAGTCATCGGGTTGAAAACCCAATTTCCTTCCGTTCCTCCGCACATCAGCACGCAAAGCTCCCCAATGAACGTAGGAATGTCCAAGAATCCAGGTCAAGCATGGAGATGAACCTAAAAACAAGACGGTTAGACTTGCTGATTTGAAAAACACCATGATAATGCAATAACAATCACAACCACAAATTACAGCATGTGAGGACAAATGTATGAACGGTAACACGCCGATTCCCACCTCCCAATCCGCTTGATAGCTTCCTCACCCAAACCACACCTAGCCGCCTCAGTTGCCGCGCCAATCCTGAAAGAATGAGACGCAAACTCCTGAGCTGGGTAACCCGCGGCTGACAAACATTTCCGAAACACAGCCAAAAATTGAAAACGGGACAACGCCGAACCATCCCTATGCATCAATAATGATCCCGGAACATTAGACCGGACCCTCAAAAATTCCTCCACACTCCTAATCGGACACAAGACCGACCCACTCAATGCTCGCAACACAATCCTCACCCCTTTGCCCTCTTAGGCAGTCTTAGACCTGCGCAACACGCAACACAGCCCCCCGTCACCAAAGGAAATGTCCTCACGTAATAAGCCGCCCCCACTAAACCGACTACTAGCCACCAACTCCGAGACCCGAAAGGCACCAAAGAAGGCCAAAGAAAAAGCGGCTGTAAAAACAAACTCACCTCAAAAACAGACGAACACACCACCCCAGCTTGCTCCCACAATTTTTGCAACACAGCAAACGAAGCCGGACTACGAGAATCCCGTCTCCTCACACTCCGCCGATAGCCTTTTAAAGCCTGGCGCACCCAAAAACTCCTAGACACATCCAGCCGACCCCGCAAACGCAACCAAAATGCAACCGCCGCCACCCTTTTAGAGGCTACTGAAAAAGACACAACTGAACTAAACGACATCCCCACATAATACAATAACAATGAATGAAAATCCTCCACCTACCCACAACCACCCACTTGCTCAATTAACCTCCCCCACTCAGACCACACAGACGCATATGCCGACCACGTACCCCTACTCACAGACTGCCTGATCAGATCTGAGGAGACCCCAAGGCCACGCTCCAGAGCCACCGAGGACAAGGCAGACCCTTTGCATCCGCGTCTGGCACCAGCCTGCGAAAACGATACCACTGAAACCGAGAAAGTGAGTCAGCAATAGAATTGTCAACACCAGGAACATGCACAGCAACAAAACAGGCATTCGACCGCAAACCCCTAAGGACTAAATGACGCAGCAGGCGCAACACTGAAGGGGAATTAGCCGACTGGCTATTAACCGCCTGCACCACACCCAAATTATCGCACCAAAATCACACCTGTTTATTCGTGAGCAAGTCCCCCCACAATTTCATAGCCAAAATAATTGGGAACAATTCCAACAAAGCTAAATTGCCCAAAAAACCTGCTGCCCTCCACTCTTCAGGCCAGGGACCCGCACTCCACTGCCCCTGGCAGAATGCTCCATAACCGCATGACCCTGAAGCATCAGTAAACAGTTCCAAATTAGCATTAGAAACAGGCGCCTCCATCCATACAGACCGACCATTGAATTTGCCCAAAAAACGCTCCCAGACCGCCAAGTCCGCCCTCACGTCAGCTGACAAACGCAAGAAATGAAAAGGCACCAAGACACCCGCCATAGCCATGGCCAAGCGTCTACAAAAAACACGACCCGTTGGCAAGATTCTACAAGCGAAATTCTACTTTCCTAAGACAGACTGCACCCGCCACAACTGCACTTTCCTAGCCCTCCTCAGGAAAAACCACCTCACTCAACAAATCCGCCACCTTATCATCAGGCAAACGACATTCCATTGCCACACTATCGATCACAATCCCTAAAAACTTGACCGTCGTAGCCGGCCCTTTAGTTTTTTCAGGCCCCAACGGCACGCCAAACCTGGCCGCCACCCTTTCCATCGTCCGCAACAAAACTGAGCAAACCCTTGACCCTGCCGGTCCCAAAAATAAAAAATCATCAAGGTAATGCAACACCGAATTCCAACCAGCTTTCTGCTTAACTACCCACTTCAAAGAGGAGCTAAACGTTTCAAACAACGAAACATGAAATAGCGCAACCTATCTGCATGCAACAATCAACATAAAACTGCCCCTCCCACTTAAAACCCAGCAAATGAAAACTATCCGGGTGAATGGGCAACAAACGTAACGCTGCCTCAATATCCGTTTTCGCCAACAAGGCTCCTTGACCAAAATGACGCACCCAACGGACTGCCTCATCAAAAGACGTGTATGACACCGAACATAACTCCTCGCTAATACCGTCATTAACTGAACACCCCGCGGGAAACGACAGGTGATGAATAAGCCTGAACTTGCCCGGCTCCTTCTTAGGAACCAGCCCCAGAGGGGACACCCACAAATCACGCAAAGGAAAGTCAGAAAACGGGCCTGCAATCCTCTCCGCATCCATCTCTTTCCCAATCTTCTCCGCAACCACCTCAGGTCGTTGCAAGGCAGAAGCCAAATTGCGAGCCGCGACCTCTACCTGAACCGATACACACGGGATCACAAAACCGTCCCTAAAACCCCTCAACAGCAACTCTGCAGCCTCCCTATTTGGGTAAGTCTTTAGTCACGGTACCATCTCTGCCACCATCACGGGAGTCGCCCCCCTTGTGCGCAGCTTCCAATCCTCTGCCCTTTCCGCGCTTAAAACATTGCGACAAGCTGTGGGACCCCCCGTAACCTGAACATTTGTGCTTGAACCTGCAATCGGCGAGATATCTACAGTAACCCTCATTGTACTGCCAACAGCACCCCTTCCTATTCCCGCTAGTGACCTCTGATGCCGAGGAACCCCCGGCGCCGGACCGAAAGGGCTGGCCAACACCTTTTGGAGCCGACATAAGCCGCATCCACAGGCCAATGTCCTTGTGGTCCCACCTGATACTTTATCGCACCGCCTTTCTCTGTCTAAACTGCTCGTCATAGCGGAGCCAAGCCACCCCACCATACGTCCTATATGCTTCCCCAATCGCATCCATGTAGCAAAATAAGGCCGAACAATTCTCCAGCGCCTTCTCCCCCACCACACTCGTGAAGATCGCAAAAGCCTGAAGCCAGTTCAAAAACGTCCGCGGAATCAACCTATACCGCCGCTTCTCCTCCTCCTCCTTTTTGCTTTCATCCGGCTTCCCCCTTTCCAAATTAAACTTCTCCAACGGCAGCAATGAGAATATCTCAACATACTTCCCTGCCAAATTCTCTCCCTGACCTCAACCTTCAAATGCGCCCCCAAAGGCCCCTCAAAACAAACATACAGTTGCAAGAAAAAGTTTGGAATGATATGGATTTCTGCACAAATTGGTCATAAAATGTGATTTGATCTTCATCTAAGTCATAACAATAGACAATCACAGTCTGCTTAAACTAATAACACACAAATAATTAAATGTTACCATATTTTTATTTAACACACCATGTAAATATTCACAGTGCAGGTGGAAAAAGTATGTGAACCCCTAGACTAATGACATCTTCAAGAGCTAATTGGAGTGATGTGTCAGCCAGCTGGAGTCCAATCAATGAGATGAGATTGGAGGTGTTGGTTACAGCTGCCCTGTCCTATAAAAAACAGACACTAGTTCTGGGTTTGCTTTTCACAAGAAGCATTGCCTGATGTGAATGATGCCTCGCACAAAAGATCTCTCAGAAGACCTATGATTAAGAATTGTTGACTTGCATGGAGCTGGAAAGGGTTATAAAAGTATCTCCAAAAGCCTTGCTGTTCATCAGTCCACGGTAAGACAAACTGTCTATAAATGGAGAAAGTTCAGCCCTGCTGCTACTCTCCCTAGGAGTGGCCGTCCTGTAAAGATGACTGCAAGAGCAAAGCGCAAACTGCTCAATGAGGTGAAGAAGAATCCTAGAGTGTCAGCTAAAGACTTACACAAGTCTCTGGCATATGCTAACATCCCTGTTAGCGAATCTACGATAAGTAAAACACTAAACAAGAATGGATTTCATGGGAGGATACCACAGATGTAGCCACTGCTGTCTAAAAAAAAAAACATTGCTGCACGTTTACAGTTTGCACAAGAGCACCTGGATGTTCCACAGCAGTACTTGCAAAATATTCTGTGGACAGATGAAACAAAAGTTGAGTTGTTTGGAAGAAACACACAATACTATGTGTGGAGAAAAAGAGGCACAGCACACCAACATCAAAACCTCATCCCAACTGTTAAGTATGGTGGTGGGGGCATCATGGTTTGGGACTGCTTTGCTGCCTCAGAGCCTGCACGGATTGCTATCATCGAAGAATAAATGAATTCCCAAGTTTATCAAGACATTTTGCAGGAGAACTTAAGGCCATCTGTCCACCAGCTGAAGCTCAACAGAAGATGGGTGTTGCAACAGGACAACGACCCAAAGCATAGAAGTAAATCAACAACAGAATGGCTTAAACAGAAGAAAATACGCCTTCTGGAGTGGCCCAGTCAGAGTCCTGACCTCAACCTGATTGAGATGCTGTGGCATAACCTCAAGAAAGCGATTCACACCAGACATCCCAAGAATATTGCTGAACTGAAACAGTTCTGTACAGAGGAATGGTCAAGAATTACTCCTGACCGTTGTGCACGTCTGATCTGCAACTACAGGAAACGTTTGGTTGAAGTTATTGTTGCCAAAGGAGGTTCAACCAGTTATTAAATCCAAGGGTTCACATACTTTTTCCACCTGCACTGTGAATGTTTACAGGGTGTGTTCAATAAAAACATGGTAACATTTAATTCTTTGTGTGTTATTAGTATAAGCAGACTGTGTTTCTTGCAACTGTATACTTCCCCTTTTGCCGAGTCTGCCATCCTGACGTTCTCACCCACCCTGCCTCTGCTACCCCCACACACCGCTGTCTCCCCTACCAAAGCACCCGCCGTGACAGTCGGCGTGCTCTCAACGGCCTCCGCCCTAGCACACACTCCCCCGCCTACCACCGGCGCAGGTGACCACACCGCCGCCGGGGACACCCCAGCACCCGAACCCAAGCACACCACCAGCGATAACATCCCCGACATAAATTCCCGCACTAAACCCTCAGACCCAGACGTCACCCCCCGAACCCGACCCGCCGTGGGTCCGTCGCTGACACGAAGATCGCTCCCCTGGCTGTCCCTGGGGCGTCCTCCTAGCAGCCGCCGACCGTCCTGTAGGTCCTCCCGTCCACGATCCACTCTGCGCTGATGATGAGGAAGGACCGGCACCCGCAGGAATCTCAAGGCCGCCGTCCGCCTCCCCTTCGTCCAGACTCACTTCACCTTTCTCCAAGGCCCTGTAGTCCTGGGAACCACGGCCAGCGTCCACCTGGCCTGGCTGCAACTCACATTCCTCAAAGCCGCTCGGCCCACCTCCTGATGGCCGCCGACCCCGCGCACCATCAGCAAGCATGTCCTCCATCCCAGGCTCGTCGGCGTGAAAACCGGCAGCCGCATCCATCTCTGTGACCGCCGTCACACCCCCATGCTGCATTGTGGGCGATGCGAACCCAAAGTCCACAGCCAGCGCTTGCGCAAATTCCTGACCTGCAATACCGCCCCTGAACACCGTCGCTGTTCCCCTCCTCGAGTTCCTTTGCCGAACCGATGCTGACTGCCGCCGGCCAGAGGATGCAGGCCGCGGCGCAACTCGCTCCCTCCCTGCAGCTGCGCTCCCAGAAAGGCCCTCACCAACCACCAATGAGGCCGCACGCTCCACCGCTGTCCCGGATCGGACCCTACCCACAGGCTGAGCAGGTTAGATCCGACCGCCGGCTCGCTCCCCTCCAGAGAATGCTGGAGAGGGAGACACCGCTCTGGGACTTCTCCCCCTGTGTAACGCAGAGGACGAATGACGCAGCACAGCACGTCCCTCTCCCGCCAGTGCCCGGCGCTGCGCAGGATTCCTCCCGCTGCGCGGGCAGGGGTTAACAGCCTCAGCCCCAGCCGGCGGCAGCGGAGGGTCCCTGACGGGGCTCCTTAAGCACCCGGGGAGTCGCCTCAGGGCTCAGGGGTCACTGATCTCCTAGCCTAGCTGCAGGTGCCGCTGGGGGCCCGGCCGGACCTGCTAAAGCCACCCGCAAACAATCCTGCAGCCAATCCTGACCTCCACTGCAGCCCTCACAGCCAAAATCAAATCCTCAACAGACGCCATGATGCAACTAACCGTGACAAAACCCTGAACGTCGGTGGGAGGTGTCTCCTCCCCCAAGCTTATAAATTGCCCGTGAATACCTAGCCCAACCCCTAACCTCCAAGATACCTTAACCCCTTTTCTGCCTTCAACTTCCCCCTAAGTCAGGCTACACTACGCTATGCTGCGCCCCGCTCCGTTGCTCTCAATACAGTTGATGGGGCAGTATCTGGAGATAGCTAAGACGCCCTCATATACCTACCTATTCCCCTTCCCCCTTACTCCTGACTTCTATTCCTTACACTTCTCGTAATTTCTTGCCTACCTTCTCTCTCCTTTTCTTCCTTTCCTTCTCTCTTTCTTCTCTTTTCATTGTGTTGTTTTTGTTTTATTTAAATCGGCTATACGAGTCATGCCTCAAAATGGAGGTAATAATAATTAAGAAACTTGATTTACAGAAGATAGTCTTTTATTTACCTTCATAACATTTATTAAGTGTTCATATTGATATGTACTAACCGCACAGCAACTTTCAGTCTTGCGTATTCATGGAATTCAATCGCTTAGACACATTCTTTTGACTGTAACCCTGTATTTGGATCCTGCGAGATCCTACGATTAAGTTGTCATTTAAATTTTTGGGATACATTGTACTGTAATGTCATACCTGAAAACTAATAAAAGCAAAGTAAACATAAAAATTGAGAACTCTGATAAGGAACTCCAGTTTCCCGGCCAAGATCTGCCATGACACAGCTGAGAAAACACCAAACAATTTTATTGCTGATCAAAAAGTTGCACACGAGGGGCACCTAATACCACAAGCCACGTCCCTGGGAGAAAAACAGGAAGTGGGGAACCCCCACAAAGAAGACCCCGGGACACTGATGTTGTGGAGCCATTTCTTGTCCACAAAACACCACCTGCTAAAAAACACCAAAGAGCTGTAAGCGACGATGTAACAGAAAGACTCGTCAAAAGCAAGACACAGCAGTGAAGGATAATGTCTCTTTATATTTTGAGACCCTTAAAACTTTGGACAACAAAATGGCTGTGTCTGCTGAAGACCTTTTGAAGGCACCTCTCAAAGCTTCCAAAACCAGTCTTAAAAGAAAAACACCAACCTCCAATGACAGACAGTCCGGGACATTTCTACCAGCCAAAAGAGCTGCGGCAGAAAACACGTCCGCTCCATCTACCAAAGATGTAGGAAGCCTGGAGCTGGGTGGGAATACCACAAGTGGAGATGGCCTATACCCGGAGAGCAAAGAACAACTTGTCTCCAAAGAACTTATCGATCCTGAAGAGCAGCGGCCAGGAAGGCATGCTGGGTGATGACATCATTAACAAGGCCCAGGATCTACTGCAGAATCAGCTTGGGGACTTTGATGGCCTGCAGCCCGCTGCTGCTATTCTCTTTTCAGGGTACAGTGTGCTAAAGAAGGCCATACAAATCCACTACGACGAGGCGAGTTAACGCCACAGCACATAGCGAGGGCATTTTTGACTGCAGATACTGTGGCAGCTCATGGGTTAAATTCCTCATGTCTCCTGCCTGCATTGTAGTTTCTCCAAAAGGGGGGGGGGGGGTTATTCCTTTAGCACTGTGTATGCTTGTTTCAGTATTTGTTTTCTCCCTTATTCCCCCCCCCCCCCCCCTTTTTCCCCCTGGTTCAGATTGATGGTCTCTCCTGTCCCTCCCCCTAGAGTTAATAAATAGGGGGGCTTATCACAGCTCGGTCTCTTTTCACCGGCACCTTCAACAGGAATTTTCCCACCCTCCCGCCCTTTGATCGTTTTCTCTCTGATGTTTTGTCTTACATATCTTTCTGTTACAGTTGTCATGGTTTAAGTCACAGCTGGAGGTCGGTGGAAATAAATTACTAAGACCGGAGGAGAAGGCGGACTTGCCCACTGTGGTTTCCGTGGGGCATATCGCTTCTCATACCCTTGGAAGTGGTTTCTGGTGATAAGAGTTTTGGTGTTTTTGGTAAAAAAAGAGATTAAAAAAGATAAATAAAGCTGTGACCAATCCTCACTCCACAAAACATGTGCCTCTGTTGTTTTTTGGTTTAGGCGGGGAAGACATGAGTTAGCAGTTGGGGTTTTTAGTTATCTGCAGTCCAGGGTGCACTGGCTGACCACCTGCTTCAAAAATGGCGACATCCTAGTGGCCGACAACATCAAGACCAGCAATTTGCCTCCATCTGTTTGCAAGCAGATTAATAGCATATACAGTGTAGTGGTCCATGAGCCCCTGAAACATCTAAAATTTCTCAATGTGGATCAGCAGAGAAACACCTATGACTGTGAAGTGTTCGCCATAGCATTTGCCTTTGAGTTTCTGGCAGATGACAGTGAACCTACGGCGATCTTCCAGCACAATGTGATGAGAGCCCATCTAATATACTGCCTGCAGAATGGCAGGATCGCAGGCTTTCCCAAAAAGGTCAATTAGTGTCTTTTGTGACATGTTGAGTCTATGATGGGCCAAGAGATCGCCCTGACCAGAAGCCTGATATTACCGAAACAGACCTGGATCCTCTACGTCACCAAAGCTACAGTATCTATCCAACCTTAGATTACAACCAATGACCCATGTTACAGGTCTAAAACCCACAGACTTGTTGGCATCGGTAAGTAACCAGTGACTTTTCTAAGTTTGATCATATTCATGTACTGATTGTAATAATGTCTTCTCATGTGATAATATATGTATGTGTAGTAAGTACTAAGGCTACTTTCACACTAGCATTCGGGGCTCCGCTTGTGAGTTCCGTTTGAAGGCTCTCACAAGCGGCCCCGAACGGATCCGTCCAGCCCTAATGCATTCTGAGTGGATACGGATCCGCTCAGACTGCATCAGTCTGGCACCGTTTGACCTCTGCTCCGCTCAGCAGGCGGACACCCAAACGCAGCTTGCAGCGTTCGGATGTCCGCCTGGCCGTGCGGAGGCAAATGGATCCGTCCAGACTTACAATGTAAGTCAATGGGGACGGATCCGTTTGAAGTTGACACAATATGGCTCAATTTCAAACGGATCCGTCCCCTATTGACTTTCAATGTAAAGTCTGGACGGATCCGTCTGACTAACTTTCACACTTAGAATTTTTTCTGAAATATAATGCAGACGGATCCGTTCTGAACGGATCCCATCGTCTGCATTACAGGAGCGGATCCGTCTGTGCAGATACCAGACGGATCCGCTCAGAGTGTGAAAGTAGCCTAAGACAACCACCAAAGGTGTGGGATAATCACAACCCACAAACATTGGCCTTTTAGCCCCATAACTTTGTTGCGTCTATAGTTATACCTATTAATGAGGGGGGTATGCTAATTTCTTATTTTAACTCGGTTCTAGAGACCCGATTATCAGGCAGTTGTGTCCTGAGGACATGTGTCAGACTATCAGATGATAGGGACTGCATCCATGAGAAGATCTTGTATCTTTATTGGGTATATTGATGATTTGTGATTTCTCTGCTTCTTTATATTTATGATGTTTTCTGTATAATTTGGACACAGCGGTATCCACTGGTCACAACTGGAAAAAAAACAGCCTGGGGTTAAGAAGGCAATAGCAGCAGATCGGATCACCAGAGGTCTGAGACAAAATGAAGCGCAGAATAAACCATCCCCTGATCTTCACCAGTGACCCCTGCTAGAAGGTATTGGTCTCAAATAGAGATGGCCTTGCGGTTGGCCCGGCGGTCGTTTTGCGGCGAACTTTGCGTGTTCGCGATTCACCGAACATGTGAACATATGGAGATATTAGCGCCCGCCATATTCTTTTACATTGTGAATAACTTTGACCCATGACACATCCATCAGGTGGTACAGGACAGCCAATTGAGACATTTCAGCACATGGACATACCCCCTACCTTATAAATAGACCTGATCTGGCCGCCATTTCACATTCAGTCTTTTGCTAGTGTAGGGAGAGGTTGCTGTGTGGAGCAGGGACAGGCTGCTAGGGACACCAAACTGCTAGCTAATAGGGCCACAAAAGTCCTTTTAAGGACTGATATAGGTGTGCTATCGATATATGTGATACACAGAGGGGTGCGATATACTTATAATATACTTTTATAATGAGTCAAAAACACATGGATCTATATAGTGATCACCTGGAAGTCAGGGGCCTAGGGGCTTACTAGGGCCATTTTTATATAGGGTAAGGTTCTGGACGGGGTCGCTCTTATCAGGGCGGGTGGTCTGTGGTTAGGCTATCAGGGCCAGAATAGCACCCCCCTGTAGGGCAATATCAGGGACAGTTCTTTGCCCACCCTGTCCTTCAATACCACATCATCATCTAGCCCAGGGATGGATGTTTTTTTGCTGTCCCTCTGGGATTCATGGATGTGCACTGGAACCCCCCGGATTGTGGTAGGACATATGGCTTCTGATTTGGTGCAGCAGAGCACCTGATTTAGTGCCGCCGAGCCCTTGTTATTGCCTACCACATCTATGCTTTTTGCTTAACTTTAATAATTTAATTTATTTTCATTTTGAGGGATATCTTTTCCATTCACATGTCCTCAAAATGGGTGCACATCCGTTCCGCTATTTTGCGGAACGGGGGCAGACCCATTCATTTTTAATGAGGGCCGGAATGTGCTGTATCCACTCTTCCGCATCCGTGCTTCCGTTTCCGCAATAAAATAGAACATGTCCTATTCTTGTCCGCAATTGCAGACAAGATTAGGCATTTTCTATTATAGTGCCGCCGATGTGCGGTCCGCAAATTGTGGAATGCACATTGCTGGTGTCCGTCTTTTGCGGATCCGCAAAACACTTATGGACGTGTGAATGGACCCTCATAGTAACATTATTAAAAGTTACGTTTTATCTTTATGTATATTCTAATGGATTGCCTTCCTTGTACAATGTTAGAAAGTATATTATAGTGCATTTGTATTGTGCGGCAGTTGTCTGCGGTTCTGCTGCAATACTGCAGGTATATAGAGTGACAAGCGTTATTGGAACAAATAATTTCTACTGGTGTGATATACCGTCCCCCCAAAAAACGGATTGAAGCGGGGTGTTATATACCAATATACTTTCTTTATAGCGCATTTGGGTTCTGTATAATGCATTTGAGCATGCGCGTACACGAAAATTATATTGCCGATATTTCGCATTGAAAAAAATTATGAATGGAGATCGCAAATTCTAATGATACATGTGGTATGTCACTGTCCATGTTGTGGGGACTATTTGTGCACTTCTAGTAATTATTTCTTGAGTGGAAATATGAGCTGAAGGTTTTTCAGGTTCGCCTGCCATTATAATGAATGGGACCCGCCGGGAACTTGCGGTTCGCGAACATTTGATCGTGTTCGTCCATCACTAGTCTCAAGAACTAAAAAGATCTTTAAATAGGGTAAGGTAAGATCCTTGTTACCTAAACGTAATGTGATTTATGACAGGAGCTCATAATAATAACAGACATGATGCCAAATTCTGGAGACACTAGAGTGATGACACAGAATAATTTAAGGTTTAGATTCTCCCCGAGGATTAGCCGAGCAGTGGCCATTAGTAGAAAATCATCCAAATAACCTGATACATGGCATATAAATATTATAAAATTCTAACTGACTGCAGTCACTACTAGGGGGAGCTCCCATTGACCGTGATATATAGATCACCTTGAGCAATGGCTCCCAGAAGTTTAACTATGGAAGTGTGTAAGGAAGCAGGGGTTTTGATAATTTGTATCAGGAAAACTGAGCTCCAAACCCTATAAAAAATATATGAAAATAAATCAGCCAACGATTATAAGGTATATTCTGTTTATGTTGGACACAGGAGTGGGTCCCAGAACACGGCGCTGGTATCGCTGTTAGAAACACGGGCCCAAGTTTAATACAGTTAAAAGGATTACAATGACCCACAGTGACTGGGAGTAAATTGTGTGTCACTTACATGAAATTTTCCACTGCTCCGTGTTCAGTCATAATCAGTGGACGTGATGACTCTACCACAAGTCAGCGACATGGTGGCCACCGTGTGAGGATCAAATGACCTGCGCTTCAGGCAAGAGGCAGATTCCGGGCTCGGTCTATGCACTCACCCACCAGACTTTCTGCAGTCAGACTATCACTAAAGAAGTAAGTTTCCTGCTGCATCAAATAACCACTGGACCTTCCGCAGTCAGATGTATTCACTGCAGAAGTAAGTTTCCTGCTGCATCAAAAGGCAGATTCCAGGCTTGGTCTCTGCAGACGTCAACGCACTTGACATTCACCATTAATTCATGGAAAAATCCACCGTCCTTGTCACGTGCCATCGTTTTCCTCCACCGCCTAGGGAAAGGGCAGTCCTTCAACCATGGTTCCCTAGAGGTTTCCTCCACTGGGGTTTTTTCCTCTCCTGAGTGCTGAAGGCCTGAATCTTGGTGAGTCAAAGGCCGATCATCAACAGGGCCACATTTAAGACCAGTACCCTGACTTCTATTGAGAAAATCTACTGTACATTTGATACCTTGCAGTTAATAAAGAAGTCAGTGTATAGTTAAGTAGTAGGGTGTCTGAGCCTCTTTATGAATCTTCATAGTTAACTGAATGGGGGTGCAGGGTGTTGGACCTCTGCTGATCAGATAGTGATGGCCTTTTTTGGTTTTACAGCTCAGCTTATTTTATCCCCTACCTACAGGATAGGGGATAAGTATCTGATCGATGGGGACTGATGGGTCTCCCATGATCATGAGAATGGGGATCCTGTGTCCCTAAAGAAATGGAATGGTAGGTCAACCATGTACCCTTCTGCTTCATTCAATGTCTATGGGACTTCTGGAAATAGCTGAGCATTGCACTCGGCTATCTCAGCAGTCCCATAGAGAGTGAACACGCTCGACCTGCTACTTCATTCATAAGGGGACACAGGATCCAGTTCTCATTATCAGTGGTGGTCCCAGATATTCTGTGGATAGGGGAAAGCTTTGTATTGACAGAAACTATCTCTGGATCACATACCCATTGAAGTCAACAGGTCAGCAAAAAATGTGGATGTAACATGGACCACATCCATATTTTTTGCAGACCCATTGACTTCGATTTGCAGACAGCAAAACAGATATGGTTGTATGCATGGGGTCTTATACAGATTCTAATAAAAAAATAAAAACTTAAGAGGTACAGTCAGTGGTGTACCTCCAACGGAGGCAGACCACACAGCTGCTATGGGGCCCCTGGAGGAAGGGGGCCCAGTCTTGGACAAAAGGTTCTGCCTCCTAATTACTTAATTCTCGGTCCTGTCTTGAGTCCCTGTCCAGGGCTCAGGCTCTACTTTTAAGCTCCCTGCTTCCTTTGTCCTGTCCTCGGGACCCCCTTTTACTCATCGCTGCACCCGCTGGAGTCGTGACTAGCGCTCTATGTTGTCTCGCTGCTGGGTGCTGGGCTGAACAATCAGCATTAGCGGTGCTTGCAGAGCCTGCTGCTGATTGGCTTGTCTAGTGCCCAGCAGAGAAACTTTAGTGTCCTCTGCCACGGGAGTCGGGATTTCATTCCTCTGCAAGCAACTTTCAAGTGACAGTATAGAGAATGACGAGAGTGACTTTAGGTGAGAGGTGACTGTGCTGTCAGTAATATGGGTTTTGGGTGTGAAGTGAACCCCCAGTTCTGATGCAGAGTTTTACTTTCTCAGCTCTTCAGATGAACCCGAATCTTCACCCTCTCAGTCACTGAAACAGTGTAACGCCACCATGCCCTGCTCTGTGCACTCAGGTACAGTTAGTGTCTGTGTGTCAGCTTCATGCACTGATGTAGCGACACATTGTTTGTCCTGCTTTACACTGCAGCTTAGCTCCGTAAGGGCATTACCAACACATAATTAACAATCACAACAAATCTTTTCCCTTAAACTAGTATGACAGTGTGCACCCTGACTTATTGGTCTGCGTCACAGTTACTGACCTAATTGTAATTAACCTACCTTTAACCCTACACAACAGCACATCTCCTGACCTTTTTTGACGCCCTTTGTAAAAAGCCATTGCTTCTTCACTTTCCAGGACAATATATATTTACTTTAAAATAACCCAAACCTTCTAAGTTAGATGCAAGTTCTCAAAATATTGCAGATTACCTAGCTGGGATCGCTACCCCGCGGCTTTTGATGGACAGTGCGGCCCACTTAGATCAACCTCTGTCATTGACCGAACTAGAGGTTCGATGGTTTACCGGCGGAGTTCTTTAAAAACTATAGCACTCTACTATTACCACAGTTGCTATCTGTATTTAATGACTCCCTTCAAAAAAGAGAACTGCCCGCTTCTATGAAGGAGGCAATAATAGTTGTATTGCCAAAGCCTGGGAAAGACCTGACTCTCCCCGAGTCGTATAGACCGATCTCCCTACTAACTTCTTATGTTAAGATACTGGCGACGGTCCTAGCGAATAGGTTACAAGCAGTCATCTCGACCATTATACATAGTGATCAAGCTGGTTTTATGCCTGATAACTCTACCTCGATTAACCTTAGACGGTTATTTCCTAATATTCAGAGGTGGTTGGAATCGGAAGGGGGTCGAGCCATACTGTCCCTGGATGCCGCCAAAGCCTTTGATAGTGTTGTGTGGGTATATCTATGGGAGGTGCTGCGAGCCATGGGATTTGGGGACACCTTTATTTCTATTATATTGCGGCCCTAAAGCTGGGATCAGAGCTAATGGTGGTACATCAGAAGTGTTTGAGTTGGGAAGAGGTACTTGTCAGGGATGCCCGCTGTCCACGCTTCTATTCGCCATTGCAATTGAGCCACTTGCATGCTTACTTCGATCTTCAGATAGAATTGTGGGATTCCCTATGGGAGCAAGGGAGGAACGCGTGTCCCTGTATGCAGATAGCATGCTCATATACATGGGAGATGTTGAAGGATCGTTGGACCCCATAATGTCTCTTATAAAGGACTTTGGAGACAGGCCTGGTCTTCGTATAAATTGGGACAAGTCCATTCTGTTTCCGTTAGACCCAGCCCCTGCTGGCTTCTTTCTCCCATCCACTCAGCTGCAAGTCGCCCACAACTTTAAGTATTTGGGAATCGTGGTTTTATCAAACATTGGGCATTACGTGAAAAACAATATAGAGCCACTCCTGAACAACATGTCTGAAAAAATAAATGCGTGGTGTAAACTCCCAATTTCTGAAATAGATAGAAGTAACCTCCTGAAAATGATTCTTATACCGAAACTTATGTATGTCCTACATAACTCCCCTGTGTGGATTCCACAACGGATCTTTTTTAGAATACAAAGGTTGTTTAGAAGCTTGATTTGGCGCAAAAAACGGGCCAGGATCCGGCTGGATATTTTACAGAGAGGGAAAGATGCAGGGGGTCTCTCTATTCCAAATCCATGGTTTTATTTTATTGCCTCACAGATGCAGAAGTTGAGGGGTTGGGAGAGGACTCCTGGGGATAGCGCATCTGCGTGGCTGATAGCACACATCATAGAAGATACATCTCCTGTAGCCCTATTATAGCACAGTGGTCTCTCTGGCAAGTTGCTGGGACATCCTACACTTAACTTGATGTATACAGGTGAAACTCGAAAAATTATTTGCGAATATTGTGCAAATTTCATTTATTTCAGTAATGCAACTTAAAAGGTGAAACTGACATATGAGATAGACTCATTACATGCAAAGCGAGATATTTCAAGCCTTTATTTGTTATAATTTGGATGATTATGGCTTACAGCCTATGAAACCCCAAAGTCACAATCTCAGGTCCCCTTTGCTCAGGGGGTATGGATTAATAAGCTGACTAGAGTGTGACACTTTGTGCCTAGAATATTGAACCTTTTCACAATATTCTAATTTTAAGCTGCATTAATGCAATTCCTTTTAATTGGCATTACTGAAATAAATGGACTTTTGCACAATATTCGAATTTTTTGAGTTTCACCTGTAAGGTTTGGCATAAGTGTTGTCACTTGCTGTCTATAAGGGGCTTTACTCAGGTCACTACTCTGTGGAGAAACCCTCAGTTGTCTGAAATATTTCGCCTGGAAGGGTTCTGTCACGGAAGGTGTACAGAAAACTAGAAGACACAAAGTGAAGATCCGACTGACTGGATCCAAAACTAAGGAACCAAAGGGAGAGCCCTGCAACAGACCTGGCTCTCTCCCTAACTACTCAGCCTATGCAAAAATCTCAATGGTAGATGATCGCATATCCTCGTTCCTCGACTGTATAAAAATACAAATGAATGAACAAAACTTATCTGTAGAAGACTCAGTAGTAGCATCCAGCATGCACACACTCCAGGAAGTTGTATAAACCGCAAAGTGATGCAGTATGGGAAGGGATTTAAAGGGATGCAATCAGTGCAACTACATGACAGCTGAGAGAGGCTAACGAGATGAGAAAATGAAAGCAAAACAAAAGGAACCTCAAGGAGGAGGTTCTGAAGGACGTCTGTCAGAGCTTCTCAGATGTCTGGTCGGTGACAGGTTCTCTCCATGGGAACGTAAGGGTGTGAGGTTTTTGTATCAGCTGCTGCAAAGAGATGGTGTGTTTAAATCATTTGAGCAATTCAGGAATGAGTTTGCCCTTCCCCATACGGCCTTTTATCAATTTTTGCAGTTACGACATGCATTCTAGGCTCAGGAAAAGCCTATGTCGCTTACATGCACAACAGTTTCACTGTTACAACAAATTCTCACAAGTGACTCCTCGAGTGGACTAATATCATCCATATTGTAGGAAAGCGCAAGGGGCCGTCATTGACGGAAGGTATGTGTCACCGAGGTAAGAGCCAGTAATTTTAAGTGTCAGCGGCAACTAGTGCTGACACTATTGGTTATTTAGTGTGGCTGTAAAGAGAGCCTCTACATCAAGGCTGGCGATCATTGTGGTTCTGCTTACTTGAATGTCTTGAAGTTTAGTCAATGTGTCTTTCGTATCCTTCAAATAGGACGAAAGGCTGGAGACAAAGGGGGAAATGATCTGGTCAACATAACTGCTGATCCTTCACACAGGCTCTGGTTTCCTGACACTATAGGCCTCCCTGGTATAGGATCATGGTTCTTATGTACTTTGGGATGGACAATAAATGAATTATCCTTGATCATTTCAAATACGAGTGCCGTGGTCTTTACTCATATCTGCTTGATTAAGGTATTGGTTGATACTTCGGGTCTTACTCACCTCTTCGCCCCACCAGTCCCCATACCCGTCTACCCACCCTTATCCCCAAAAATAACCACACAACTCCTCAAATGGATTTAATTGGCCACAGCAGCCATTTATTATTAATATAAATACATAACATATATAACATAAATAACATAACCACAGACGAAGGAGGTCCTGGAAGCCCCCAAAATTGTCCACCTACACAACCACACGGCAAACCCACCTTGCCTCCAGCCGCAGTAAACTAGCTCAGAGACACCCGGTGGTGGATGCCTCCCCAAACCGAACAGGTAAGCCCCACCATAAGAGTCCTGCCCCCACCATAAGGGGCCCTCTCATCCTCAAATCCCGATCCGTAGTCCCAGCTTCCAGTACCTCCTGCCGCCTTGACTGCCATTACATTCATTTCCCCGCACCATCACCATCCTCCACCATACCGCATTGTATAGCCATATTACCCTTAATATTTTTTTTTGTAAAACAAAACACAACCTTGACCATCCACAAAACACAGCCTCCATCCACTACCCTACCTCAAACCCCCCACTTCTTCCAACAAGCGGGAGGGTGGGTGGGAGTTTTTCCTTCCACAAAATGGCACCCCTCACCTTACACCACCCCCATAAATAGCCCCCCAGACTCCTCCCTACTAAGTCAACGCCCCCCACCCCAACATCCATTTCAAATACCTTAACCCTCTCACCACCCAGACCCTCCAACCAAACCTAATCATGGTGGCCTACCCTTAGCTGCGCCCTAGTCTGGCCATACTTATGTTTTGACATGTGCTGACATTTTTACAGTTAATAAAGTAGTCTGTAGCCATTTTAAAGGGATTCTGTACCTTTTTATTACTGATGATCTACCCTTTGGATAGGTCATCATCATCTGATTGGTGGGGATCTGACACCCACTCATCATTTGATAAGACAGTGGCACTTGCCGTAGCGCCCCGGCCTTCTCGCTGTTTCCCGCAGCTGAGCCAGGACACGTACGTAGTCCTGCCGTGCGGGAAACAGCGAGAATGCCGCTGCGTTACTGTGAGCGCCGCTGCCTTATCAAACAGTTGATCGGCAGAGGTCCCGCGTGTTTGACCTCCGCCAATCAAAAAGGTACAAAAACCCCTTTAACCTACACTGTTTGTTTTCTATTTATTACTTTATTTGTATTTGTTATGTTATATAATACCGTGTCTTATTAAACAGGCGGTTTGTTCCACCCTCCCAACTACTATCCAATCATTGTCAGGTTGACATTACCAATGTTGTCTACAGGGGCGTAACTACCATAGCGGCAGACCATGCGACTGCTATGGGGCCCAGGGCAAGAGGGGCCTAGTGTTAGTTGGAATTACCGGTATCTCCTTTTCTACTGGAGGTGAAAACTTGGTCAGGACTCTGCCCTCTAAAGGAACAACTTTTAGCAAATGAGGCAGTGGAAAAATGGGTCATTGAAAGGGGTCTAGGCAGAAACCCTTCTGTCCTATGTGGGGGCCGGGTTTGATCCTTGCTATGGTGCCCTTACTACTCTATGTAAGCCACTGCTGTCTTGGTATTGATATAGTCCTAGGAGACCCCAGAGTGTCATACACAACTTTTTAGGGCAATTGGGGAACTTCCGATTTTGGTCGAATTTATTCGGACCGATTGGAATCTGACTGCTGAATTGATACAATCGGAACCGAAACGCATTTTCGCTAATTTGCTCATCTCTATCAGGAACCTTTCTAACAAAAAGGGATTGCGCAATGCATCGGACACTTGTGAGATCTGCCGCCTGGTTATGTAGCGTGCATCTTCCACGGCTGCATCCATAACATGAGTACATTATACTATATATACCATGTTATACTATAACATTAGCAGCTTGGTACACCAGGGGCTGCTATGGCTTTATACAAAGCACACTCAGCCATGCAGCTTCCTCCTCCCCCTCCTCTTTGTATCCCTACAGGGGAGAGTGGAGGAGCAGGACAAAAGCAAGTATCCCTGGGTTTCTTGGAGTAATTCTGCATCAGTGCTGGATAACCATGGCTGCTTCTGGTTGTCCTGCCTCCATTTAAAGGGTCTCTTTGTAGTGACAGCCCCCTGACTGACCGTCAAAACAGGCTGGTAGCCTCTGTGATCACCTGTCCTCATCACAAATGACTGTTCGGACTACTGCCACCTGCCGGTGTCTCTGCTGCTCTGCAGTTCCCACCCTCCACAGCAGTGGTGACGTCACAGGCTAGAGGAGATGGCTGAGCCGGGCCCTGGGCGATCTCTGGGCTCGTATTCCCCTGTAGACTACATGAGCATCACCAGCTTTCCCCGTCTACCAGAAGAGGAAGCCGGGGGAGAGCCTGTGCCGAGAGCTGGGGAGGATGATACCTTCCTGGGGGAGCATGACTCCGGTAACCTGCTGTTGTCTTGCTCTGTGTAATAAATCATGTGTACACATAGAGCATGTCTCCACTGATCTCCATCATCATCCCATGTAGTGTCAGTGCATGCATCATCCGTGTTATCCCTGCATCATATGGACCAGTGATGTCATTTCTCCATCACATGTGTCTGAGAACCAGTATCTGTCTCCATCACATCCAGTATATCTCACTAATACATGTACCTGTGTATATCATCTCCTCACTACATATACCAGTGTATATCATCTCCTTGTACACCAGTGTATATCATATCATCATATACCAGTGTATATCATCTCCTCATATACCAGTATATATCATTTCCTCACTAAATATATACCAGTGTATATAATCTCCTTGTATACCAGTGTATATCATCTCATCATATACCAGTGAATATCATCTCCTCATATACCAGTGTATATCATCTCCTTGTATACCAGTGTATATCATATCATTCTATACCAGTGTATATCATCTCCTCAAATACCAGTGTATATCATCTCCTCACTACATATACCAGTGTCTATCATCTCCTCATATACCAGTATATATCATATCATCATATATCAGTGTATATCATCTCCTCATATAACAGTATATATCATCTTATCATATACCTGTGTATATCATCTCCTCACATACCAGTATATATCATAGCATCATATACCAGTATATATCATCTCATCATATACCAGTGTATATCCTCTCATTACATATACCAGTGTATATCATCTCCTCACTACATATACCAGTGTATATCACTTTATTATATACCAGTGTATATCGTCTCACTACATGTACCAGTGTATATCATCTCATCATAAACCAGTGTATATAATCCCCTCACTACATATACCAGTGTATATCATCTCATCATATACCAGTGTATATCATCTCCTCACTACATATACCAGTAAATATCACCTCATCATATACCAGTGTATATCATCTCCTCACTACATATACCAGTAAATGTCACCTCATCATATACCAGTGTATATCATCTCCTCACTACATATACCAGTGTATATCACCTCATTATATACTAGTGTATATCATCTCACTACATATACCAGTGTATATCATCTCCTCATTACATGTACCAGTGTATATCATCTCACTACATATACCAGTGTATATCATCTCATTATATACCAGTGTATATCATCTCATTATATACCAGTGTATATCATCTCATTATATACCAGTGTATATTATCTCATTATATACCAGTGTATATAATCTCATCATATACCAATGTATATTATCTCATTATATACCAGTGTATATTATCTCATTATATACCAGTGTATATCATCTCATCATATATCAATGTATATTATCTCATTATATACCAGTGTGTATCATCTCATCATATACCAATGTATATCATCTCATTATATACCAGTGTATATAATCTCATCATATATTAATGTATATCATCTCATTATATACCAATGTATATCATCTCATCATATACCAGTGTATATAATCTCCTCACTACATGAGTTTATGTAACCTCCTAACTACATTTACCAGTATATATTATTTCCTCCCTATGTTCTGCATTTGACTGGATGATAATTTGGTCCAAGTAATATATTTATTTATTTTATGCACTTACAGGTGAAACTCGAAAAAATTAGAATATCGTGCAAAAGTTCAACTATTTCAGTAATGCAACTTAAAGGGATTCTGTCATCAGAAATTAGGCCTATAAGCTAAACATATGGCGAGGTCCCTACTAATACACAGAATCCTAAAGTGACCTTATCAAATTCGCCTGTGGCTCTATAATCATATAAAACAGGTTTATATAAGCTGTCACTCACGTCACAAATGTGTCCAAGGGGACGTCTCACGATGCAGGGTGCCCGGCTGCAGCCATCTCCTTTCCGTGCCCAGCGTCGCCTACTGAATCGAAATCGCCGCCCTTTTTTTCATTAGATCCGCCTACCTCAGTTCATCGCTGCCTCTCTAACGTCCACTCTCAGCCAGATCCCGCGCGTGCGCACTAGGTATCACCTGATGCGCCCCTGCGGATTCCTGGCAGCGGCCTCGTTATGCAAATTGCGCATGCGCCGGCCGGCGCACTCCGCTAGAACCTGCCTTGGCCGCCCAATTACAGCCTACAGCCGTCCAACCTCTTACAGCCGGGTGATACCTAGTGCGCACGCGCGGGATCTGGCTGAGAGCGGACGTTAGAGAGGCGGCGATGAACTGAGGTAGGCGGATCTAATGAAAAGAAGGGCGGCGATTTCGATTCAGAAGGCGGCTCTGGGCACGGAAAGGAGATGGCTGCAGCCGGGCACCCTGCATCGTGAGTCGTCCCCTTGGACACATTTGTGACGTGAGTGACAGGTTATATAAACCTGTTTTATATGATTATAGAGCCACAGGCGCATTTGATAAGGTCACTTTAGGATTCTGTGTATTAGTAGGGACCTCGCCATATGTTTAGCTTATAGGCCTAAATTCTGATGACAGAATCCCTTTAAAAGGTGAAACTGACATATGAGATAGACTCATTACATGCAAAGCGAGATATTTCAAGCCTTTATTTGTTATAATTTGGATGATTATGGCTTACAGCTTATGAAACCCCAAAGTCACAATCTCAGGTCCCCTTTGCTCAGGGGGTATGGTTTAATTAGCTGACTAGAGGGTGACACTTTGAGCCTAGAATATTGAACCTTTTTTTAACAATATAAAAATTTTAAGTTGCATTACTGAAATAAATGAACTTTTGCACGATATTCTAATTTTTCGAGTTTCACCTGTATATATATATATATATATATATATATATATATAATCGAAGAAATAGGACTGCACTCCGGACATTGATGAAAAAATCAAGTGGTTTTATTCACCCATAGTATGGCAAATCTTGCGACGTTTCAGCTCTTGCGAGCCTTTCTCGCAAGAGCTGAAACGTCGCAAGATTTGCCATACTATGGGTGAATAAAACCACTTGATTTTTTCATCAATGTCCGGAGTGCAGTCCTATTTCTTCGATTATACTATTGGGGACTGCCGTCATCCCCCTTGGATTTTGCACCCACTCTTTATGTTGGTGCTCCCGCTGGACTTTCTTTTTCTATATATATATATATATATAAGTGTGTATAATAAATAAATAAATAAATATAGCACTACTATATTCCGCAGCGCTTTACAGACATTAGCATCCCACTGTCCCAATGGGGCTCACAATCTAAGTTTCCTATCAGTATGTCCTTGGATTGTGGAAGGAAACCGGAGAACCCGGAGGAAACCCACACAAACACGGGGAGAACGTACACACTCCAGGCAGATGTTGTCCTTGGTCGGATTAGAACCTAGGAAAGGCACCAGTGCTAACCACTGAGCCACCGTGCCGTGATTTCCGTAGCTGTATAAAAACATGGTACAACAAGAACATTGTCTAATTTAGGGTGTATGTATACATGCTTAATACACATTAACAAGCATGTAAATTGAAATTTGCATATTAAACGTAATAGTAAATGTTTATATAGTACATGACCAGTATGTGCAGCTTTGTAAACCATGCGAAGTATATACTGTAGATATATTTTAGAAGGGTTTAGGACGCTGTAAAGTTTAGGTAAGCAGAAGTGTATCTACTTTGAGTGGATATGGTGTACACATGTACAAGTCCCAAGTCCCATGGACTCTTTTAAAACAGTTAGATTATACATTCCTTCACTGCATTAATGGTATTCTCAGGGGTTTCTTCTTTGTATATCCTTACACAGAAAAGAAACAGAGAACCCCTTTGAATATTACAGACATATACCTCTATTGTCATATAATCAGTAACTATTATAATAATGAAATATACAAATGTAAAATAATAGTGTTATGTTTTGTGATGCCAATGCAAAGGTGTTCCATAAGGGTCCTACCTGAGGCAGGAGTCGGGCAGAAAACCAGTCCTGAGAGTGTACCACAGTACCTGCTGTGTTCTTGCCCGTCTGACCATCCCCTGTTCTCTATCTGTACATCTCTCCAGTGCTTGCGTCATTGTGATGTAAAATCTGAGGTTTAGCATGCCTTCGCTGCCAATATTCTCATATCTTAAGAGAAAGCAATGTGCCATCATTTTATGGGTGCAAAAAGTATGCGAGACTGGAATGTTCAGAATGTGCCACCTTCCTGACTGGTATGATGTTGGGCAGATGGAGACCTGTCCTCTGCGTGCAGGATTGTATACCTTCTTAATAGTGTGTGCATACAGTATTAGAACACACTACTGTGCATCATTTTATATATATATATATATATATATATATATATATATATATACAGGTCCTTCTAAAAAAAATTGCATATTGTGATAAAGTTCATTATTTTCTGTAATGTACTGATAAACATTAGACTTTCATATATTTTAGATTCATTACACACAACTGAAGTAGTTCAAGCCTTTTATTGTTTTAATATTGATGATTTTGGCATACAGCTCATGAAAACCCAAAATTCCTATCTAAAAAAATTAGCATATTTCATCCAACCAATAAAAGAAAAGTGTTTTTAATACAAAAAAAGTCAACCTTCAAATAATTATGTTCAGTTATGCACTCAATACTTGGTCGGGAATCCTTTTGCAGAAATGACTGCTTCAATGCGGCGTGGCATGGAGGCAATCAGCCTGTGGCACTGCTGAGGTGTTATGGAGGCCCAGGATGCTTCGATAGCGGCCTTAAGCTCATCCAGAGTGTTGGGTCTTGCGTCTCTCAACTTTCTCTTCCCAATATCCCACAGATTCTCTATGGGGTTCAGGTCAGGAGAGTTGGCAGGCCAATTGAGCACAGTAATACCATGGTCAGTAAACCATTTACCAGTGGTTTTGGCACTGTGAGCAGGTGCCAGGTCGTGCTGAAAAATGAAATCTTCATCTCCATAAAGCTTTTCAGCAGATGGAAGCATGAAGTGCTCCAAAATCTCCTGATAGCGGCTGCATTGACCCTGCCCTTGATAAAACACAGTGGACCAACACCAGCAGCTGACATGGCACCCCAGACCATCACTGACTGTGGGTACTTGACACTGGACTTCAGGCATTTTGGCATTTCCCTCTCCCCAGTCTTCCTCCAGACTCTGGCACCTTGATTTCCGAATGACATGCAACAGTCCAGTGCTGCTTCTCTGTAGCCCAGGTCAGGCGCTTCTGCCGCTGTTTCTGGTTCAAAAGTGGCTTGACCTGGGGAATGCGGCACCTGTAGCCCATTTCCTGCACACGCCTGTACACGGTGGCTCTGGATGTTTCTACTCCAGACTCAGTCCACTGCTTCCGCAGGTCCCCCAAGGTCTGGAATCGGTCCTTCTCCACAATCTTCCTCAGGGTCCGGTCACCTCTTCTCGTTGTGCAGCGTTTTCTGCCACACTTTTTCCTTCCCACAGACTTCCCACTGAGGTGCCTTGATACAGCACTCTGGGAACAGCCTATTCGTTCAGAAATTTCTTTCTGTGTCTTACCCTCTTGCTTGAGGGGGTCAATGATGGCCTTCTGGACAGCAGTCAGGTCGGCAGTCTTACCCATGATTGCGGTTTTGAGTAATGAACCAGGCTGGGAGTTTTTAAAAGCCTCAGGAATCTTTTGCAGGTGTTTAGAGTTAATTAGTTGATTCAGATGATTAGGTTAATAGCTCGTTTAGAGAACCTTGTCATGATATGCTAATTTTTTTAGATAGGAATTTTGGGTTTTCATGAGCTGTATGCCAAAATCATCAATATTAAAACAATAAAAGGCTTGAACTACTTCAGTTGTGTGTAATGAATCTAAAATATATGAAAGTCTAATGTTTATCAGTACATTACAGAAAATAATGAACTTTATCACAATATGCTAATTTTTTTAGAAGGACCTGTATATATTGTTCTGTACATGTGAACACATTGCTGTGCATACAATACTGTACATATACACACTGTTCTACTCCTAATACTGTACATGCAAACACACTGCTATACATATAATACTGTACATATACACAATGTTCTGCACCTAATACTGTACATGTGAACACACTGCTATACATATAATACTGTACATATACACACTGTTCTGCTCCTAATAATGTACATGCAAACACACTGCTATACATATAATACTGTACATATACACAATGTTCTGCACATGCAAACACACTTCTATACATATAATACTGTACATATACACAATGTTCTGCACCTAATACTGTACATGCAAACACACTGCTATACATATAATACTGTACATATACACACTGTTCTACTCCTAATACTGTACATGCAAACACACTGCTATACATATAATACTGTACATATACACACTGTTCTGCTCCTAATAATGTACATGCAAACACACTGCTATACATATAATACTGTACATATACACACTGTTCTGCACCTAATACTGTACATGCAAACACACTGCTATACATATAATACTGTACATATACACACTGTTCTGCACCTAATACTGTACATGCAAACACACTGCTATACATATAATACTGTACATATACACACTGTTCTACTCCTAATACTGTACATGCAAACACACTGCTATACATATAATACTGTACATATACACACTGTTCTGCACCTAATACTGTACATGCAAACACACTGCTATACATATAATACTGTACATATACACACTGTTCTGCACCTAATACTGTACATGCAAACACACTGCTATACATATAATACTGTACATATACACACTGTTCTGCTCCTAATACTGTACAAACCGGATTCCAAAAAAGTTGGGACACTATACAAATCGTGAATAAAAACTGAATGCAATTATGTGGAGGTGCCAACTTCTAATATTTTATTCAGAATAGAACATAAATCACGGAACAAAAGTTTAAACTGAGAAAATGTACAATTTTAAGGGAAAAATATGTTGAATCAGAATTTCATGGTGTCAACAAATCCCCCAAAAGTTGGGACAAGGCCATTTTCACCACTGTGTGGCATCTCCCCTTCTTCTTACAACACTCAACAGACGTCTGGGGACCGAGGAGACCAGTTTCTCAAGTTTAGAAATAGGAATGCTCTCCCATTCTTGTCTAATACAGGCCTCTAACTGTTCAATCGTCTTGGGCCTTCTTTGTTTCACCTTCCTCTTTATGATGCACCAAATGTTCTCTATAGGTGAAAGATCTGGACTGCAGACTGGCCATTTCAGTACCCGGATCCTTCTCCTACGCAGCCATGATGTTGTGATTGATGCAGAATGTGGTCTGGCATTATCTTGTTGAAAAATGCAGGGTCTTTCCTGAAAGAGATGACGTCTGGATGGGAGCATATGTTGTTCTAGAACCTGAATATATTCTTCTGCATTGATGGTGCCTTTCCAGACATGCAAGCTGCCATGCCACATGCACTCATGCAACCCCATACCATCAGAGATGCAGGCTTCTGAACTGAGCATTGATAACAACTTGGGTTGTCCTTGTCCTCTTTGGTCCGGATGACATGGCGTCCCAGATTTCCAAAAAGAACTTCTAATCGTGACTCGTCTGACCACAGAACAGTCTTCCATTTTGCCACACTCCATTTTAAATGATCCCTGGACCAGTGAAAACGCCTGAGCTTGTGGCTCTTGCTTAGAAATGGCTTCTTCTTTGCACTGTAGAGTTTCAGCTGGCAACGGCGGATGGCACAGTGGATTGTGTTCACTGACAATGGTTTCTGGAAGTATTCCTGAGCCCATTCTGTGATTTCCTTACAGTAGCATTCCTGTTTGTGGTGCAGTGTCGTTTAAGGGCCCGGAGATCACGGGCATCCAGTATGGTTTTACGGCCTTGACCCTTACGCACAGAGATTGTTCCAGATTCTCTGAATCTTCGGATGATGTTATGCACAGTTGATTATGATAGATGCAAAGTCTTTGCAATTTTTCTCCGGGTAACACCCTTCTGATATTGCTCCACTATCTTTCTGCGCAACATTGTGGGAATTGGTGATCCTCTACCCATCTTGGCTTCTGAGAGACACTGCCACTCTGAGAAGCTCTTTTTATACCCAATCATGTTGCCAATTGACCTAATTAGTGTTAATTGGTCTTCCAGCTCTTCGTTATGCTCAAATTTACTTTTTCCAGCCTCTTATTGCTTCTTGTCCCAACTTTTTGGGGATTTGTTGACACCGTGAAAATTTGAATCAACGTATTTTTCCTTTAAAATGATACATTTACTCGGAGAACGTTTGATCTGTCATCTACGTTCTATTACAAATAAAATATTGACATTTGCCATCTCCACATCATTGCATTCAGTTTTTATTCACAATTTGTTTAGTGTCCCAACTTTTTGGGAATCCGGTTTGTACATGCAAACACACTGCTATACATATAATACTGTACATATACACACTGTTCTACTCCTAATACTGTACATGCAAACACACTGTTATACATATAATACTGTACATTTACACAATGTTCTGCACATGCAAACACACTTCTATACATATAATACTATACATATACACAATGTTCTGCACCTAATACTGTACATGTGAACACACTGGTGTGCATATAATACTATACAGTCAGGTCCACAAATATTGGGATATCGACTCAATTGTAACATGTTTGGCTCTATACATCACCACAATGGATTTAAAATGAAACGAACAAGATGTGCTTTAACTGCAGACTGTCAGCTTTAATTTGAGGGTATTTACATCCAAATCAGGTGAACGGTGTAGGAATTACAACAGTTTGCATATGTGCCTCCCACTTGTTAAGGGACCAAAAGTAATTGGACAATTCGCTTCTCCGCTGTTCCATGGCCAGGTGTGTGTTATTCCCTCATTATCCCAATTACAATGAGCAGATAAAAGGTCCAGAGTTCATTTCAAGTGTGCTATGTGCATTTAGAATCTGTTGCTGTCAACTCTCAAGATGAGATCCAAAGAGCTGTCACTATCAGTGAAGCAAGCCATCATCAGGCCGAAAAAACAAAACAAACCCATCAGAGAGATAGCAAAAACATTAGGCGTGGCCAAAACAACTGTTTGGAACATTCTTAAAAAGAAGGAACACACCGTTGAGCTCAACAACACCAAAAGATCCGTAAGACCACGGAAAACAACTGTGGTGGATGAACGAAGAATTCTTTCCCTGGTGAAGAAAATACCCTTCACAACAGTTGGCCATATCAAGAACACTCTCCAGGAGGTAGGTGAATGTGTGTCAAAGTCAACAATCAAGAGAAGACTTCACCAGAGAGAATACAGGGGGTTCACCACAAGATGTAAACCATTGGTGAGCCTCAAAAACAGGAAGGCCAGATTAGAGTTTGCCAAACGACATCTAAAAAAGCCTTTACAGTTCTGGAACAACATCCTACGGACAGATGAGACCAAGATCTACTTGTACCAGAGTGATGGGAAGAGAAGAGTGTGGACAAGGAAAGGAACTGCTCATGATCCTAAGCATACCACCTCATCAGTGAAGCATGGTGGTGGTAGTGTCATGGCGTGGGCATGTATGGCTGCCAATGGAACTGGTTCTCTTGTATTTATTGATGAAGTGACTGCTGATAAAAGCAGCAGGATGAATTCTGAAGTGTTTCGGGCAATATTATCTGCTCATATTCAGCCAAATGCTTCAGAACTCATTGGACGGCGCTTCACAGTGCAGATGGACAATGACCCAAAGCATACTGCAAAAGCAACCAAAGAGTTTTTTAAGGGAAAGAAGTGGAATGTTATTCAATGGCCAAGTCAATCACCTGACCTGAATCCGGTTGGGCATGCATTTTACTTGCTGAAGACAAAGCTGAAGGGAAAATGCCCCAAGAACAAGCAGGAACTGGAGACAGTTGCAGTAGAGGCCTGGCAGAGCATCACCAGGGATGAAACCCAGCGTCTGGTAATGTCTATGCGTTCCAGACTTCAGGCTGTAATTGACTGCAAAGGATTTGCAACCAAGTATTAAAAAGTGAAAGTTTGATTTATGATTATTATTCTGTCCCATTACTTTTGGTCCCTTAACAAGTGGGAGGCACATATGCAAAGTGTTGTAATTCCTACACCGTTCACCTGATTTGGATGTAAATACCCTCAAATTAAAGCTGACAGTCTGCAGTTAAAGCACATCTTGTTCGTTACATTTCAAATTTTTTGTGGTGGTGTATAGAGCCACCAATGTTTGAATTTTGTTGATTTCCCAATATTAATGGACTTGGCTGTATATCTAATATATAAAGCTGAGTGTATGTGTGTGTGTATGTATGTCCGCTAAAGGAATCCGTACCGTCGCATTTACAATCATGAAATTTGACACACATGTGCATTATGTGTCCCTGAAGGTTTTAGACTGGGTCTCAGCTCTCTAGGACGTACCGTTCCTGAGATATATAAAAAAAAAAGGCATTAGCCAATAGAAGGCTGGTGACATGACCTTTATCAGCCAATAGAAGCTTGCACACCCTTAGTCTCCACATACACACCGTTTTACACCAGGTTTCCATAACAACACAGCCATTTTTCTTCACTGCTGTAGGTTAGTTTTAAAGAGGCAGGGCTCTGTGGATGACACTATTAAGGGAGGGGAGTGCTGTGGAGGTTACAGCTTAGGGGCAGGTAGGTTGGCCATTCAGGCCACCCTCAAAAGACTGACTTAAAAACCATGCCCCAGGTCCCACTAAGCAACGCCTATGACCCTGTTAGGCCACACCCCCTCCCACTCTGCAGCCGACAAGGATTTAAAAAAATGAAGGTAAAATCAACTTCTGTCAGCTGCAGTGGTGGCAGGGAGGGTGACTTGTCCCCTGCAGCTCACACTCAGACATCACAGTGCTGCTGTATGAGAGTGAGCTGTGCAAAAGGACATCCCTGTGTCCGTCCAAGCCCTGCGACGGACGTAGGACAGGGAGTCTGAAAGCCCAACTGTCTGGCCTAAAACCAGACCTCTGGCCACCCGAGGGGCAGGCTGCTGTAAAGGTCACAGTTAGCCTACATGCACACGAACGTGGTTTGGTTCCGCATCTGAGCCTCATTTTTTGCGGGTCAGATGCGGGCCCGTTCACTTCAATGGGGCCGCAAAAGATGCGGACAGCACTCCATGTGCTGTCTGCATCCGTTGCTCCATTCCGTAGCCCCGCCAAAAAATTAGAACATGTCCTAATCTTGTCCGTTTTGCGGACAAGGATGGGCATTGTTACAATGGATCCGCAAAACACAAACGTTCGTGTGCATGTAGGCTTAAGGGAACTGTCCGCTATGGAGGTCAGTGTTAAGGGGCAGATTGCTGTGGAGGCCACTGTTAAGGGGGCGGGATGTTGTAGAAATCACTGTTAAGGAGATGGGATACTGTGGAGGTCACTACTAAAGGGGCAGCCGCTGTGGAGGTCACTGTTAAAGGGGCTGGGTTCTGTAGATGTCACTGTTATAGTGGATACTGCTGATATCTTTTAATGACACACACAAACATTAAATGAAATATACCCGTGCAAAGCCGGGTCCTTCTGCTAATATATATACAGACGTGGACAAAATTGTTGGTACCCTTTGGTCAATGAAAGAAAAAGTCACAATGGTCACAGAAATAACTTTAATCTGACAAAAGTAATAATAAATTAAAATTCTATAAATGTTAACCAATGAAAGTCAGACATTGTTTTTCAACCATGCTTCAACAGAATTATGTAAAAAAATAAACTCATGAAACAGGCATGGACAAAAATGATGGTACCCCTAACTTAATTTTTTGTTGCGCAACCTTTTGAGGCAATCACTGCAATCAAACGCTTCCTGTAACTGTCAATGAGACATCTGCACCTCTCAGCAGGTATTTTGGCCCACTCCTCATGAGCAAACTGCTCCAGTTGTGTCCGGTTTGAAGGGTGCCTTTTCCAGACTGCATGTTTCAGCTCCTTCCAAAGATGCTCAATAGGATTGAGGTCAGGGCTCATAGAAGGCCACTTTAGAATAGTCCAATTTTTTCCTCTTAGCCATTCTTGGGTGTTTTTAGCGGTGTGTTTTGGGTCATTGTCCTGTTGCAAGACCCATGACCTGCGACTGAGACCAAGCTTTCTGACACTGGCTAGTACATTTCTCTCTAGAATTCCTTGATAGTCTTGAGATTTCATTGTACCCTGCACAGATTCAAGACACCCTGTGCCAGACGCAGCAAAGCAGCCCCAGAACATAACAGAGCCTCCTCCATGTTTCACAGTAGGGACAGTGTTCTTTTCTTGATATGCTTCATTTTTTCGTCTGTGAACATACAGCTGATGTGCCTTGGCAAAAACTTCGATTTTTGTCTCATCTGTCCACAGGACATTCTCCCAGAAGCTTTGTGGCTTGTCAACATGTAGTTTGGCATATTCCAGTCTTGCTTTTTTATGATTCGTTTTCAACAATGGTGTCCTCCTTGGTCGTCTCCCATGTAGTCCACTTTGGCTCAAACAACGACGGATGGTGCGATCTGACACTGATGTTCCTTGAGCATGAAGTTCACCTTGAATCTCTTTAGAAGTCTTTCTAGGCTCTTTTGTTACCATTCGGATTATCCGTCTCTTAGATTTGTCATCAATTTTCCTCCTGCGGCCACGTCCAGGGAGGTTGGCTACAGTCCCATGGATCTTAAACTTATGAATAATATGTGCAACTGTACTCACAGGAACATCTAGTTGCTTGGAGATGGTCTTATAGCCTTTACCTTTAACATGCTTGTCTATAATTTTCTTTCTGATCTCTTGAGACAGCTCTTTCCTTTGCTTCCTCTGGTCCATGTCGAGTGTGGTACACACCATATCACCAAACAACACAGTGATTACCTGGAGCCATATATATAGGCCCAATGGCTGATTACAAGGTTGTAGACACCTGTGATGCTAATTAGTGGACACACCTTGAATTAACATGTCCCTTTGGTCACATTATGTTCTGTGTTTTCTAGGGGTACCATCATTTTTGTCCATGCCTGTTTCATGAGTTTATTTTTTTACATAATTCTGTTGAAGCATGGTTGAAAAACAATGTCTGACTTTCATTGGTTAACATTTATAGAATTTTAATTTATTATTACTTTTGTCAGATTAAAGTTATTTCTGTGACCATTGTGACTTTTTCTTTCATTGACCAAAGGGTACCAACAATTTTGTCCACGTCTGTATATATATATATTTACTGTTCTGTGCATTTAATACTATACATATACACACTGCACCTAATACTGTACATGCGAACACACTAATGTACATATAATACTATACATATATATATATTCACACAGTGAGAGGTTTCGTCTGGGAAAACAGGTATTTTCCTCCCAGCATGTGCTGCTGGACTGATTTACAGCCAGTTGAGGGCAAATACCGGACCGGATTTTAAATGCCGTTCTGGGTTTTGGCAGCACCTGGCTGTCCTTAAATAGGCAGCTGTGCTCAGAAGCCATGTCTCTGTGTTGGGATCGGGGAGCCTTGTGTCTGGGTGACAGACACAAGGCGTGAAAACAGGTTGGTGCTGCTATCAGCAAGGACTCTTTGAGGCAGAACTGCCGCATGGTGTGAATTACCACCAACACCGCAAGGTGACTTTTTGTTTGAATATGACTGCTTGTTTTGTCACTTGCCTAAAGTGTGAATAAAACACTGAACTGTTTGATCCAAAGAACTTGTTGTTGCCTCTATACTGCGTCCGCTAATCCTGTCTACCAGAGCGAGTCCCCACCATTGGTGGGGAATGCGGGCAAGAGCAGTGAGGCTGGCGTGAACGCCTATATTTTTGGTTTCTGCATTTTTCAGGCAGACTGTTGTGAAGGACCTTATGGATTCTAATTTGCAACAGCGAGAGACAAACCTGCAGCAACGCAAGGCTAATAAGCAGCAGCAGGAGACTAACCAGTTGCTGCTACAACATGTGATGGCTTTGCAGACAACAGGAGCAACCCGAGCGTCCACGATGCCCAAAAAGCAGTCCATACCGTGATTCCTAAGATGACCACCGCAGACGACATCAAAACCTACCTAGCGATGCACGAGAAAGTGGCCATCAGGGAAAAGCTACCCTGCGACCAGTGAGCTGAGGTCATCGCTCCATTCCTGGCATCCGATTCCCAGAGGGTGTATTTCGACTTGCCAGACGATCAAGCGGCCGATTACCAAAAAGTAAAGGGTGAGATTTTGGCAAGACTGGGGGTGAATGTGTTGGACCGGGCCCAGTGGGTACATCAGTGGGGCTTTAAGCCGACTGAGCCTGCGAGGACCCAGTATTATGACTTACTCCACCTCTTGCAAAAGTGGCTATAGCCTGATGTGCCGAGTCCCTCGGCAATGCTGGATAGACTATTAGGCGATATGTTCTGGAGGGCTTTGCCATACCTTCTCCAGCACTGGATCGGTCAGGTGTCTCCTGGCAATGCCCTTGAGATGGTTGACCTGGTGGAACGCTATGAAGCTACCAGGAATCTAAAGGAGGGTTCTATTGGGAGGGAGGTCGGCAAACCCCGGAAATCTCCACCCCAGGCCCAGAGATTTAAGCAGATAAAACCCGCCCGGGATGTACCCACGGCGGACTTGGCTCCGATAGTCTGCTGGCGGTGTCAGGAGCCTGGCCATGATAGGGCTGACTGTCCCCATCGGGTTGAGTTCATGGACACTAACTATGGCTACCTGTCACGGATGTAGTAGGGGAGAAAACTAAAAGACAACAAGAAGGAAGGGGAAAGACACTAGGCCTCACCGCTAGGAAAGGAAAAGGGTCACCACCTATAAAACCCTGCACCTGGCCCTAACTCCTATCTGTATGGGCACCTCTCGATGGTAGAGATGCCCATACACAGGAACCTAGAAAACCCTGGTGACCCTCTGATGCTCTAAAGGTAATGATAGGGCAGAGACAACCCGTTCCTTCCCTGGTGAAGGAACCAGCGTCTCGCTGATACCTAGTAAACAACCAGGGGGGGAAGGGGGAGAAAAAACACAAGCGGAGCACTTAACTTCTGAGGATGATGGATGAACAGGACTTCAACAAGAACCACACTCCAGCTCTTTCAAAACCAAATGAAGCTATCCAGAGCAAGGAGTGATGGGTAAAGTCAGACTAAATAGCGGGAGGTAAAGGTCACATGATCCACACCTAAACAGGAGGTGTATGTCAGATCACTTAGGTGCAGCCAGTCTTTCAGACCTTCTAACACCTGTCACAGGTGTGACACCACCCCCCTTTCTGTGGGTGACCTCCGGGACCAACCTTATCAGGATGAGCTTTGTGGAATGCTCTTACCAGGCGACTAGCATTAACATTGGTTGCTGGAACCCACATCCTCTCCTCTGGACCGTACCCTCTCCAATGAACAAGATACTGGAGGGATTTCCAGAGAACTCAGGAGTCCACAATCTTGCTGATCTGAGATTCTAAATTACTGTTCACATTGACAGGAGCGGGAGGTAAGGAGGATGGTTCAACAGGTTCGACACATTTCTTTAACAACGATTTATGAAATACGTTATGGATTTTCAAAGCCTGAGAAAGTTCAAGACGAAAGGCTACAGGGTTAACAATGGCAGTGATCTTATATGGACCAATAAATCTTGGGCCCAACTTCCCCTGAAGGTCCCTTGGAATCACTCACTCTCAGGTCCGGACCACTCATACGTCTCCTGTCATTCACAGGTTTATACCTGTTGCCCATCTTTTTCAAGTTATTTTGGATTTACCGCCAAATAGAAGACAAAGAAGAGGTAAATCGTTTCTCCTCAGGAATGCCGGAATTTTGAGCACCAAAACATGTACCAAACAGTGGATGGAAGCCATATGCAACTTATAAGTGGATTCCTGTCTACGGTTATTTATAGCAAACTTATCTAACAACAAAAATTAAGACCACTCTTTCTGATTCTCTGAAACAAAACATCTCAAGTAAGTCTCCAGATTCTGATTAGTGCACTCCGTCTGTCCGTTCGACTGAGGATGAAAAACCGAAGATAAGGCCGATTTAAGGATAATCACGTTTTTTCCCGAAGAATTTGGTAAATCTGTGATAAAATCCATGGACAAATGGGTCCAAGGTCTGGATGGGATGAGCAATCGAAGCAGAGATCCGGAAGGCCGAGTATGTGTCACCTTAGCACGTGCACATGTACCACAGGCTGACACATAGTCCTCAACACACTTACACAACCCCAGCCACCAGAATCTGCGAGAGATGAGATCGACAGTCGATCTGCTCCCAGGGTGCCCACCAAGCACCCTATAGTGATGTTCCTCGAACACCTTGTGACGTAATTCGGAGGGAACAAACAATCTCCCCAGAGAACAGGAGTTTGGAGCATCCTCCTGTGCCTCCAACACCCTGGCCTCGAAATCAGGATAAAGAGCGGATATGACTACCCCTTCACATAAAATGGGACTAGGGTCATTAGACTCACCCCCCCGGGAAAGCTACGCGACAAAGCATCCGCCTTGACGTTCATAACCCCAGGGTGGTAAGTGACGATGAAGTTAAATCTGGTGAAAAACAATGACCATCTGGCCTGCCTTGGGTTCAGTCGCTTAGCCGACTCCAGGTAGGCCAGATTCTTGTGATCCGTAATTACCGTAATAGGATGAATTTCTCCTTCCAACCAATGACGCTATTCCTCAAACGCCAACTTAATGGCCAGCAATTCCCCATTCCCCACATCGTAATTCCTTTCAGCAGTCGAGAGTGTTTTAGAGAAAAATGCACATGGGCGCCATTTACTGGGTGAAGGACCCTGCAACAAGATTGCCCCTACCTCGGACGCGTCAACCTCAACAATAAATGGCTGAGACACATCCGTTGGCACCAGAATAGGAGCCGAAGCAAAACATTCTTTAACAGCAGAAAAGGCCTGTAATGCCGCATCAGATCAGATAGAAATATCAGCACCCTTCCTAGTCATGTCTGTTAAAGGTTTAGCCACCGATGAATAGTTCAAGATAAATTTACGGTAGTAGTTTGTAAACCCCAAAAACCGCATAAGCGCTTTCAGATTTTCGGGTCGATCCCAGTCCAACACGGCACGGACCTTCTTGGGATCCATACGAAAACCTGAGGATGAGAGCAGGTAACCCATAAATTGCACTTCCTGTACAGCAAATACACACTTTTCCATCTTAGCATACAGCTTATTCTCTCTTAGGATCTGTAACACCTGTCTCACATGATCCTGATGAGTCTCCATATAAGGCAAATAAATTAGTATGTCATCAATGTATACAACGACAAATCTCGCCACCAGATGATGAAAGATATCATTGACAAAGTGCTGAAAAACCGCAGGAACATTGTTTAACCCAAAGGGTATGACCAGGTTTTCAAAATGACCCTCAGGGGTATTAAATGCGGTCTTACACTCATCCCTCTCTTTGATCCTTACCAGATTATATGCCCCCCGCATATCCAATTTAGAGAACACCGTGGCACCGACAATCTTACTAAACAAATCCGGAATCAAAGGAAGGGGGTAAGGATCACGGACGGTAATACGATTGAGCTCACGGAAGTCCAGACATGGCCTCAGGGTACCATCCTTTTTCTTTACAAAGAAAAACCCAGCAGCCACTGGAGACTTGAATGGTCGAATATGTCCCTTTGCCAAACTCTCGGTGATATACTCTCGCATGGCCTTTCTTTTGGGTTCCGAATGATTATACAACCGAGATTTGGGCAGTTTAGCTCCAGGAATAAGATTGACGGGACAGTCATACTCCTGATTACCACTCTCAGAGAACACATCAGAAAATTCAGAAATGAACGCGGGTACAGTTTTAGTGGTAACTATAGAGAACAATGCATTAAGACAGTTGTCCATGCAAAAATCACTCCATTTGAGAATCTGTCTCGCTTGCCAGTCAATGGTAGGGTTATGTTTGCTTAACCATGGTAGACCTAACACCAATGGAGCAAGCAGACCCTCCAACACCTAACAGGAGATAGATTACTAATGAAAATCACCCATTCTTAAATGAATGTCATTCACTACCTGCGGCGACAGGCATTTTGGGTGAGAGGTCCCGAGTCAATTGCAAAGACAGAACTACTTTTCTCTAATGCATTAGTAAGATAATAATGCACTTAGTAAAGTAGATGCAAGCATTATATATGGACAAAGTCCTCACTCTGATATGATAATATCTGAGACACTTAGCCAATATATTTTCATCAAAACACATCTGAGCCCGCCTACCAAGCGCCAAGGTGGTGTCATGGTCTTACCTTCTTGCTGTTCTCCTTCGTTTGACATGTGCTGGCGGCCATCTTGGTTTCTGGGTTTCTTGTAGCCTCCCACCCTGCGGCTTCTCCTTCCCACTGGGAGGAGCTGGATGCCTAGCTCATATATATAGGAGGTCTGTGGCTTCAGTTCCTTGCTTGGTCCTCCTGTGTTCACATGCTTCTAAGACTGCTGCTGCTTCTGGTTCCTGATCCTGGCCTCGTCTGACTACCCCGCTGGTTCCTGATCCTGGCTTCGTCTGACTACCCTTCTGGTTCCTGATCCTGACCTCGTCTGACTACCCCGCTGGTTCCTGATCCTGGCTTCGTCTGACTACCCTTCTGGTTCCTGACCTCTGGCTACGCAAGACCCTGCTTCGGTTTAGCCATCCGTTTGGACTTTTGCTTACAGCTTGATTTTCAATAAAGCCTTCTTATTCCCACTTATCTCTTGTTGTACGTCTGGTTCATGGTTCCATGACATTAGGACCAAGCCATGAATTCTGACGGTACAGGGCCATCCTCGCTACCTACGCTGATTGCCAGACTTGATCAGCAGGATCACCTGTTGGGTCGGTTCGCTGTGGCGTTGCAAACCCTGCTTGAACGCACGGCTCATTTCGCTTCCGTTGCCGATGGGTCGGTTGTCGCTCCTGGACCCGCTCCTACTGCCGCTCCGGTTGTTGCGCCAGAGTCTACCCCGACACCTGTTGCTGCGCCTGCGGTGTCTCGGGGTATGACCGGTTCTGCCCCCCTTCCACAGCGCTTTGGGGGAGAGCCAACTCAGTGCCGAGGTTTCCTTAACCAGGTGGGCATTTATTTCGAGTTGCTGCCACATGCCTTTCCTACTGAGAGATCAAAGGTGGGCTTCTTGATCTCGCTGCTCTCGGACAAGGCCTTGGCCTGGGCCAGCCCTTTATGGGAGAACAACAATCCGGTGGTTGCCGAGTTTTCCGGTTTTGTTGCTTCTCTTCGGAGGGTATTCGATGTGCCGGCTCGTGCTGCCTCTGCTGCGAAGCTCCTTATGTCCATCAGACAGGGTTCACGATCCGTAGCTGAATACGCCATTGAGTTTCGTACCCTGGCAGCAGAGGTGGGCTGGAATAATGAGGCTCTGGTCGCTGCTTTCTCTCATGGTCTCTCGGATGCCTTGAAGGATGAGGTTGCAGCTAAGGACCTACCAGTGGAGCTCGAGTCTCTTATTTCTTTCCTGATTTTGATTGACACCAGACTCAGGGAGAGACCTTCCTTTAAGGAGAGCCTGCGGAGGCCTTCTAACAGATTGGCGCCTACGTTTGCTGTCCCACCCGTGCCTCCCTCTCCTCCCACGCCTTCTGGGGATGACTTGTCTGGGGGTGAACCCATGCAGCTGGGGTTTGCTCGCCTGTCCGAGGGGGAGAGGGTACTCCGGAGACGCGAGGGCCGATGCATGTACTGTGGTCTCGGTGGGCATTTTCGGTTGGCATGTCCGAACCGTCCGGGAAACGCTCGCACCTGAGATCCTGTCGGGGCAGATCTTGGGTGGAGTCTCCTCGTCCCCGGTTTCCCGTGTTGACAAACCACTGATCACTGTTGTCCTCTCCTGGGTCGGGGGCTCGGTGACGACCCAGGCGTTGGTGGACTCTGGTGCTGGTGGTTTGTTCATTGATAGTGTGTTCGCTGCCGCCAATTCCATTCCTCTGCAGCCTCGAGGTTCCCCACTGGCTCTTGAGGCGATAGACGGCAGACCCCTTCTACCGCCACACGTGACTCATGAGACCCTTCCAGTGGGGATAGCCATTGGTGCCGTTCACAGAGAGTCGGTCTGTCTCCAGGTGATTTCGTCTCCACACTACTCGGTGGTCTTGGGGTACCCCTGGCTCCAGAAGCATAATCCGACTTTCGATTGGAGATCGGCCGAGATCCTCTCGTGGTCACCGCAGTGTGGGGCTAGTTGCATCCATGGGCCTGTCAAGTTGCTGTGTACTTCCTCGGACTCTCTGTTGCCTCCTGAATACGAAGAGTACCGGGATGTATTCGATAAGGTGCGCGCGGTTGCCCTACCTCCGCACCGCCCATACGATTGTGCCATAGAGTTACAATCTGGTGCCGTTCCTCCTCGTGGCAAAGCCATGGAGGAGTACGTGAGGGAGGCGCTTTCACGCGGACACATTCGCAAATCCTCGTCCCCGGCAGGGGCTGGATTTTTCTTTGTGAAAAAGAAGGGCGGTGAGTTGAGGCCTTGCATCGATTACAGGGGTCTCAATCGCATCACGATCAAGAACGCTTACCCGATACCCTTGATTTCCGAGCTGTTCGATCGCCTCAAAGGGGCCACGGTCTTTACCAAACTCGACCTGAGGGCGGCATATAACCTGGTAAGGATCAAGGCGGGCGATGAGTGGAAGACCGCGTTTAACACCAGGACCGGTCATTATGAATCCTTGGTTATGCCCTTTGGGTTGTGCAATGCGCCCGCAGTCTTCCAGGAATTCATCAACGATGTTTTCCGTGACCTGTTGCAGCAGTGTGTGGTGGTCTATTTGGATGACATCTTGGTATATTCTGAATCCATGGAGGCCCACATTATGGATGTCAGACGAGTGTTGCAACGGTTACGAGAGAACAGGCTGTTCGGTAAGCTTGAGAAATGCGAATTTCACCGATCCCAGGTAACCTTCTTAGGTTACATCATTTCCGCTGAGGGGTTCTCCATGGATCCTGAGAAGGTTTCGGCTGTCTTACAGTGGCCCCAGCCCAGTGGTCTCCGTGCCCTGCAGCGCTTTTTGGGCTTCGCCAATTATTATCGGAAGTTCATCAGGGACTTTTCTATGCTAGCCAAGCCTCTCACGGATCTGACCAGGAAGGGCAGTAATTTCCAGGTCTGGCCGCTCTAGGCCATCCGAGCTTTTGAGGCTCTAAAGTCCGCCTTTGTGTCGGCTCCGATTCTGTCGCATCCCAACCCTGGGTTGCCCTTTGTCCTCGAGGTGGACGCGTCTGAGACGGGAGTAGGCGCCCTTCTGTCTCAGTGTAGAACACCAGAGGGTCCTCTGCTTCCTTGTGGGTTTTACTCCCGGAAACTGTCTTCCGCGGAGTGCAACTATCAGATTGGTGACAGGGAGTTATTGGCCATCGTGCAGGCCCTTAAAGAATGGAGGCACTTGCTCGAGGGTTCGGTGGTTCCGGTTCTCATCCTGACGGACCACAAGAATCTGACCTACCTTTCTGAGGCCAAGAGATTGACACCACGTCAGGCCAGATGGGCTCTGTTCTTGTCACGTTTTAATTACGTGGTCTCCTACCTACCCGGTTCCAAGAACATCAGAGCGGATGCCTTATCACGGCAGTACTCCGAGCTGTCCAGGGAGGAGTCGATTCCGACTTCGGTCATACCTCCGAATCAGATCCTGGCCGCCATTCGCACCAGTCTGACCTCTCCCCTGGGTGAGCAGATTTTGGCGGCTCAATCTGGTGCTCCCTCTGGGAGACCCAACGGCAGATGTTTTGTGCCTGAGGAGTTGCGCACTCGGTTGTTGCGAACCTACCATAACTCCAAGGCCGCGGGGGGCATCCTGGAAAGAATCAGCTGTCCTGGGCTGTTTCACGTCTGTTCTGGTGGCCTTCTCTACGTTCCGACATCGCCGCATATGTAGCGGCATGCTCCGTTTGTGCCCAGAGTAAGTCCCCTCGGCACCTTCCGTTGGGCCTTTTGCAACCCATAGCCACCGGGGAGCGCCCATGGTCACACCTGGGGATGGATTTCATTGTGGACCTCCCTGCATCCCAAGGCCATACGGTCATTCTCATGATTGTGGATCGGTTTTCCAAAATGTGCCACTGTGTTCCTCTCAAGAAGTTACCCTCTGCACAAGAGTTGGCCACGATTTTCGCCAGGGAGGTCTTCCGGTTGCACGGTTTGCCCAAGGAAATTGTGTCGGATCGGGGGAGTCAGTTTGTGTCCAGGTTCTGGCGCGCCTTTTGCTCCCAGTTGGGGATTCATCTCTCTTTCTCCTCGGCCTACCACCCTCAGTCCAATGGGGCCGCAGAACGATCCAATCAGGCCTTGGAGCAATTCCTTTGTTGCTATGTCTCCGATCACCAAGACAATTGGGTTGACCTCCTGCCTTGGGCTGAGTTTGCCAGGAACACGGCGGTGAACTCTTCCTCTGGGACGTCTCCCTTCATGGCCAATTATGGGTTCCAACCTGCCGTGTTACCGGAGGTATTCTCTCCCCAGGATATTCCGGCTGTGGAGGATCACCTTTCCGTCCTACGTGCTTCTTGGGTACAGATCCAGAGGTCCCTTGAGGTCTCTGCGCAGCGCCAGAGACTCCAGGCTGATCGCAGACGAGCGCCCGCTCCTTCCTACCAGGTCGGAGACCGTGTATGGTTGTCCACCCGCAACCTCAACCTTCGAGTGCCCACTCCCAAGCTGGCGCCTCGCTTTGTTGGTCCCTTCCGAGTGCTTCGCAGGGTAAACCCGGTAGCCTATGCCCTTGCGCTTCCTCCTGGCATGCGGATCTCCAACGTGTTTCATGTCTCCCTGTTGAAGCCATTGGTGTGTAATCGTTTCACTTCCTCGGTTCCTGGGCCCCGTCCGGTCCAAGTGGGCAATCGTGAGGAATATGAGGTGAGCAATATCCTGGACTCACGCCTGGTCCGCGGTCGGTTGCAGTTTTTGGTCCATTGGCGTGGTTATGGTCCAGAGGAGCGTTCCTGGGTTCCCTCCGCAGATGTCCATGCTCCTGCTTTGCTCCGAGCCTTCCACGCACGCTTCCCTCAGAAACCGTTCCTTACTCCGCGGAGGAGGGGCCCTTGAGGGGGAGGTACTGTCATGGTCTTACCTTCTTGCTGTTCTCCTTCGTTTGACATGTGCTGGCGGCCATCTTGGTTTCTGGGTTTCTTGTAGCCTCCCACCCTGCGGCTTCTCCTTCCCACTGGGAGGAGCTGGATGCCTAGCTCATATATATAGGAGGTCTGTGGCTTCAGTTCCTTGCTTGGTCCTCCTGTGTTCACATGCTTCTAAGACTGCTGCTGCTTCTGGTTCCTGATCCTGGCCTCGTCTGACTACCCCGCTGGTTCCTGATCCTGGCTTCGTCTGACTACCCTTCTGGTTCCTGATCCTGGCCTCGTCTGACTACCCCGCTGGTTCCTGATCCTGGCTTCGTCTGACTACCCTTCTGGTTCCTGACCTCTGGCTACGCAAGACCCTGCTTCGGTTTAGCCATCCGTTTGGACTTTTGCTTACAGCTTGATTTTCAATAAAGCCTTCTTATTCCCACTTATCTCTTGTTGTACGTCTGGTTCATGGTTCCATGACAGGTGGTCTCAGGTCAGGCGGGTCCTACGCTAAACCTACCTAAGCCATTGGGCTTCTATGTTCAGGAGCGCAGGCGCCGCACATATGGTGTGCTGCTCCTAGTCACCTCCATGTGCATCAAGCAACCAATGGGGGGAGGAGCAAGCACGCCCATATGTACCACCTAATCAAGGCGCTCTATTGGATAGAAGGGCAAAATTGCAGAGGAATGCTACTCCCAAGATAAAATAGGTGCGCATTCACACTTGAAGGTGCCACTCCCTCAAGCAAATACTACATAGACAAAAAAAATCACAGAAAAAACTAAGAATAAAATATCCTGCACGGTATGATAGATAAATGTGCGGATGTCCCTGGCCATATTTTGAAGAAAATCACAGAATCTGTGATTTTCTTCATAATATGGCCAGGGACATCCGCACATTTGTATAGCATACCGTGCAGGATGTTTCCATCTTAGTTTTTTCTGTGATTTTTTTGTCTAATGCATTAGTAGTCAACCTGTGAATGCGAACAAACTGTCCATCAATCAAGTTAACTCCTGCCCCACTGTCGATAAATGTTTGATTTTCACAGTTTTGGACTCTAGCGCCACCTCGGCAGACAGGAGAAAACGGGTACTACCAGTAAAAGACAAAAGTAGGTTTTCATGCTCCACACCACCAATAGTAATTTGGGGCTTAAACGTCTCTTTAAACGAATTGGCCCCGACCTGTCACAACTAGGCAAATAAAGTAATTCCTTGGAATGGTGGGCTATTACATGAGGTTTGTTCCCCACTTTGCTACTCTTGCCGCGCCCTTGACAGGGCTCTTGAAGGGACACAAGTCAATGATGTTTCGCTGGGACGATCGGGCGGAAGAGGCTTTCTCCACCTTTAAGTCAGCCCTGTGCAGATCCCCGGTTTTGGTGACGCCCGACTTCAAAAGGGAGTTTATAGTACAGACCGATGCCTTCGAAGTAGGCCTCGGTGCTGTACTGTCTCAGGAAGTCAAAGGGGAGGAGCATCCCGTTGTCTTCCTCAGCCATAAACTCACCCCTAGCTGAGACCCGGTATAGTATAGTGGAGAAATTGATGACAGCCTTTCCTCTAAACAGACTCAGGAGGCCAGGGAGTTTGTTAGTCGGAACACGGATGTTCTCGGACCTCCCTGGACGCACTTCCATAATCCAGCATGACATTGTCACTGAGCCTCAGGCAAAAGTCAGATTAAAACCATACCGGGAGCCCGAGGCTCGGCGACAAGCCATTTTGGAGGAGGTGCAGCTAATGTTACAGCTAGAAGTCATTGAGGAGTCAAAAAAGTGAGTGGGCCAGTCCTATAGTATTGATACCCTAGCCGGACAGGACATTGCGGTTTTGTAACTTAACGAGGTTTCCAAATTCGATGCGTATCCCATGCCCCGGGTGGATGAGCTCATCGAGAGGTTAGGACAAGCTCTGTATTTTTCTGTTTTGGACCTCACGAAAGGGTACTGGCAGGTGCCTTTAACAGATGCTGCCAAAGAGAAAACTGCCTTCATCACGCCTGAGGGGCTGTATCAATATAAGGTCTTACCCTTTGGTCTGCATGGCACCCCCGCCACTTTTCAGTGACTAATGGACATTGTGCTTCGTCCACATCGTCGGTACGCTTCGGCTTACCTGGTCGATATTGTAATCCAGAGTACCGACTGAGAAAGTCACCTACCCATAGTGCAGGCTGTAGTTGACTCCCTTCGGAAAGCTGGCCTAACCGCTATCCCCCCAAAAATGTGCGATAGGGTTAGAAGAGACTAAGTACCCGGGGTATGTCATTGGGCACGGAGTCATCAAACCCCAATTGAACAAAATAGAGGCGATACGGAATTGGCCCCGATCTGTCACAACTAGGCAAATAAAGTCATTCCTTGGAATGGTGGGCTATTACATGAGGTTTGTTCCCCACTTTGCTACTCTAGCCGCGCCCTTGACAGGGCTCTTGAAGGGACACAAGTCAATCATGTTTCGCTGGGACGATCGGGCGGAAGAGGCTTTCTCCACCTTTAACTCAGCCCTGTGCAGGTCCCCGGTTTTGGTGACGCCCGACTTCAAAAGGGAGTTTATAGTACAGACCGATGCCTCCGAAGTAGGCCTCGGTGCTGTACTGTCTCAGGAAGTCAAAGGGGAGGAGCATCCCGTTGTCTTCCTCAGCCATAAGCTCACCCCAGCTGAGACCCGGTATAGTATAGTGGAGAGAGAGAGTACCTGGCTATCAAGTGGGCACTAGAATCTCTCTATTATTTATTGGGGAGAAAATTCCGCCTGGTGACTGATCACTCCCCTCCCAACTGGATGAGCCAGGCCAAGGACAGAAATACCCGGGTCACCCGATGGTTTCTCTCCCTACAAAACTTTATGTTTTCGGTGGAACACAGGGCAGGCCGGTTACAGGGAAATGCGGATGCCCTGTCCCGGGTACACTGTCTGGCGTGTGTTTACCCCCTCAGGGTTGAACAAAGGGGGGGTATGTGACACAGTGTGAGGTTTTGTATGGGAAAACAGGTATTTTCCTCCCAGCATGTGCTGCTGGGCTGACTTACAGCCAGGTAAGGTCAAGTACCGGACCGGATTTTAAATACCAGTGCAGGTTTTGTCAGCACTTGGCTGTCCTTAAACTGGCAGCTGGGCTCAGAAGCCACGTCTCTGTGTTGGGATCTGGGAGCCTTGTGTTTGGATGAAGGCTTGCTACCTGTTTGGCGTGAAAACGGGTTGGTGCTGCTATCAGCAAGGACTCTTTGAGGCAGAATTTCCGCATGGTGTGAATTACCACCAATACCGCAAGGTGACTTTATGTTTGAATATGACTGCTTGTTTTGTCACTTGCCTAAAGGGTGAATAAAACACTTAACTGTTTGATCCAAAGAACTTGTTGTTGCCTCTATACTGCGTCCGCTAATCCTGTCTACCAGAGTGAGTCTCTACAATATATACACACACACTGTTCTGCACTGTACACGTGAACACACTGCTGTGAACACACTGTTCTGCACCTAATACTGTGCATGTGAACACACTGCTGTACATATATATATATATACATATATATATGCACGCTTTTCTGCAGCTAATACTGTACATGTGAACACACTGCTGTACATATAATACTATATATACACTGCCTGTCCCAAAAAAAAGTCGCCACCTGGATTTAACTAAGCAAATAGTTATGAGCCTCCTATTGGATAATTACGGCATGGGCGATTATCTTTCAGCTGGCAATAAGTTATTTAACCCCAACTGGTGCAATGAGTTGCTTCTCATTTCTTAAACAACCATGTCGAAAGACACATCTCGTGGTCGTGGAAAAGATGTTAGTCTGTTTGAGAAGGGTCAAATCATTGGCATGCATCAAGCATAGAACACATCTAAGGAGATTGCAGAAACTACTAAAATTGGGTTAAGAACTGTCCAACGCATTTTTAAAAACTGGAAGGATAGTGGGGACCCATCGAGGAAGTATTGTGGCGGGAAAAAAATCCTGAATGATCGTGATCGGCGATCACTTAAACGTTTGGTGAAATCAAAATCAAAGAAGTAGAACTCAGGGCTATGTTTAATAGTGAAAGTAAGAGCATTTCCACACACACAATGCGAAGGGAACTCAAGGGATTGGGACTGAACAGCTGTGTAGCTATAAGAAAACCACTAATCAGTGAGGCAAACCAGAAAAAAAGGCTTCAATATGCTAGGGAGCATAAAGATTGGACTCTGGAGCAATGGAAGAAGGTCATGTGGTCTGATGAGTCCAGATTTACCCTGTTCCAGAGTGATGGTTGCATCAGGGTACGAAGAGAGGCAGATGAAGTGATGCACCCATCATGCCTAGTGCCTACTGTACAAGCCTGTGCGGGGCAGTGCTATGATCTGGGGTTGCTGCAGTTGGTCAGGTCTAGGTTCAGCAACAGTATGTGCTCCAAGAATGAGGTCAGCTGACTACCTGAACATACTGAATGACCAGGTTATTCCATCAATGGATTTTTTCTTCCCTGATGGCACGGGCATATTCCAAGATGACAATGCCAGGATTCATCGGGCTCAAATTGTGAAAGAGTGGTTCAGGGAGCATGAGACATAATTTTCACACATGGATTGGCCACCACAGAGTCCAGACCTTAAAGGGCTTCTGTCACCCCCCAAAAGTCATTTTTCATTTTTGGGCTAATTAAAATCCTTATAGTGCGATTATTCACTATATAGTGCTCTTAAATTTTTCTGTGGCTTAGTTTCTTTAAAAAAACGCACTTTTATAATATGTTAATTACCTCGCTACCAGCAAGTAGGGCGGTTGCTTGCTGGTAGCCGCCGCATCCTCCTTTAAAAAAAAACGCCCCCTCCTCCTGTTAGGAGGAGAGGAGAGGAGGACGCTCGCTCGGCACTCCTACTGAGAGGAGGACGCTCGCTCGGCACTCCTTCCTCAGTGCGCCTGCGCCGATAACGTCACATCTACACCCGGCGCAGGCACACTGAGGAAGGCGCGGCAGAGCGAGCATCCTCCTTTTAGTGTGCCTGCGCCGACTGAAGACTGGTATGGCGCAGGCGCGAGATTTGGAACGCAGACAGGGCCAGCCAGAGGAGGAGAGCGCTCGCTGGCCCTGTCAACCAATAGGAGGAGGGGGCGTTTTTTTTAAAGGAGGATGCGGCGGCTACCAGCAAGCAACCGCCCTACTTGCTGGTAGCGAGGTAATTAACATATTATAAAAGTGCGTTTTTTAAAGAAACTAAGCCACAGAAAAAGGTAAGAGCACTATATAGTGAATAAACGCACTATAAGGATTTTAATTAGCCCAAAAATGAAAAATTACTTTTGGGGGTGACAGAAACCCTTTAGCCCCATTGAGAATCTATTTTTTATTTTTTTTTGGGACAGGCAGTGTGTATATATATATATATACGCACGCTGTTCTGCACCTAATACTGTACATGTGAACATACTGCTGTACATATAATACTGTACATGTACACACTGTGTGCACCTAATACTGTACATGTGAACACATTGATGTGCATATGATACTGTACAGGTACATGCCATGTTATGCAGAAATCTATACAGGCACACACACTTCTCTTCATATTCTACACACAGTGGCGGATTACAATAGGGACGTTCGGGTCGGCAGCCCCGGGCCCAGCACCGCTGGGGGGCCCAACGCTGACCCGAACGCCCACATACTGCGGCGGGGCACGGGAGCGCATAGCTCCCTGTCCCGTCGCCTATCACCGCCATAGGCTTCAGGCCTCGTAGGCCTGAGGCCTATGCGGTAGTGAAATCCCGGCGCAGGCGTGCGTGATCACGTCATCACACGCTTGTGCCGGGACACAGCACATTGACGTGTGCACGTCTGCCTCATCCCGCCTTCGTCTGCGAGCAAGTGCCTGGCCCCTGGACGGTGAGTATTTAGCTTTTCATTTTTTTCCCATTTTTTTTTTTTTTTTCATGTGCCTACTGTGGGGGACGACACACAGAGGAGGACATATTAGAGAAAAGACCTCGAGTACATGGGAGGGGGAATGTGGGGGCTGTGTGGGGCTAAATTATTATGGGAGGGACTACTATGTGGGGGCAAATTATTATGGGAGGGACTACTATGTGGGGGAAAATTGCTGTGTGGGGCCAAATTATTATGGGAGGGACTACTATGTGGGGGCAAATTACTATATGGGGCAGTGTGGTGGAAACTATTGTGTGGGGGAAATTGCTATGTGGGGGCAGTGTGGGGTAATTTCTATGTGGGGACAAATTACTATGTGGGGGAAACTATTGTGTGGGGGCAGTGTGGGGTCATTTCTATGTGGGGGCAGTGTGGGGTCATTTCTATGTGGGGAAATTGCTATGTGGGGACAGTGTGGGGGCAGTGTGGTGGAAATTACTGTGTAGGGGCAAATTACTATGTGGGGGCATTGTGGGGGAAATTGCTATGTGGGGGCAGTGTGGGGTAATTTCTATGTGGGGACAGTGTGGGGGAATTGCTATGTGGGAGAAATTACTATGTGGGGGCAGTGTGGTGGAAATTACTATGTAGGGGCAGTGTGGGGCAAATTACTATGTAGGGGAAATTACTGTGTGGGGGCAAACTACTATGTGGGGGCAGTGTGGTGGAAATTACTATATGGGGGTGTTGCTATTGGGGAGGCACTGTAGGGGCAATTCTATTATTTTTGGGGACACTATACAGGGATTATTGCCTGGAGCACAATAGAGGGTGGTATTATTACTGGGGGCACTCTAGGGGACATTATAGCTGCTGTGGACACTATAGGAACATTTGGGGTAATTTATCAAACTGGGGTAACGCAGAACTGGCTTAGTTGCCCATAGCAGCCAATCAGATTCCACCTTTCATATTTGACAGGTCTTTTGGAAATCCAGTTTTACTTTACACCAGTTTGATAAATGACTCCAATTATGTCTATTAGGGTCACTATTTTTTAAGCAGTATAGTACCTTGGACATTGGGGAGCAAAACGGGCACAGTATTGGGAGTGGCAGCAGGATGACACTGTGGGGACACCAGGATGAGGAGGTTGATGGAAAAATTGAGAAATCTAACGTGTCTGTGTTATAAACTGTAGAGACGAGATGCGGCTGAAAGAATTTGCCATGGTGGTCTGGGTCAAACAGAGGAGAAGAGGAAAGAGAAGGTCTACATGACAGGAGATGTCACTGGATGTAAGAGGTATGTCGTGCTGTATTCTCCTCCATGTCTTTTTTATTATAATTATATGTATTTTAAATTTGGCGACCACATTTTTCAGTTTAGGACCTAATTTGGGGTATTTTTTTTTTGTCTGAAGATGTCATATGGCCTAAGAAGAGACTGTGGTGCTCATGAAGCACCGCAGCCTCTTCATACAAAAAAATATATAAACTAAAATGGGGGGGGGGCCCAAGTTGGTTAGACAGCCCCGGGCCTATCATGCACTTAATCCGCCCCTGACTGTACAGGTGCACACCATGTTATGCATATATTACTCTACAGGTTCATAATGTTCTAGATCAGACATGCTCAACCTGCGGCCCTCCAGCTGTTGCAAAACTGCAACTCCCAGCATGCCCGAACATTCTACAGCTATCAGCCTACAGCAGGGCATTGTGGGAGTTGTAATTTTACAACAGCTGGAGGGCCGCAGGTTGAGCATGCCTGTTCTAGATAGAAAACTGTACAAGTATAGATCATGTTCTGCATATAATTCTGTAAAGTATTATATCCAGGATATACAGTCAGGTCCATAAATATTGTGACATCGACACAATTCTAACATTTTGGGCTCTATACAGCACCACAATGGATTTGAAATGAAACAAACAAGATGTGCTTTAACTGCAGACTGTCAGCTTTAATTTGAGGGCATTTACATCCAAATCAGGTGAACGGTGTAGGAATTACAACAGTTTGCATATGTGCCTCCCACTTGTTATGGGACCAAAAGTAATGGGACAGAATAATAATCATAAATCAAACTTTCACTTTTTAATACTTGGTTGCAAATCCTTTGCAGTCAATTACAGCCTGAAGTCTGGAACGCATAGACATCACCAGACGCTGGGTTTCATCCCTGGTGATGCTCTGCCAGGCCTCTACTGCAACTGTCTTCAGTTCCTACTTGTTCTTGGGGCATTTTCCCTTCAGTTTTGTCTTCAGCAAGTGAAATGCATGCTCAATCGGATTCAGGTCAGGTGATTGACTTGGCCATTGCATAACATTCCACTTCTATCCCTTAAAAAACTCTTTGGTTGCTTTTGCAATATGCTTTGGGTCATTGTCCATCTGCACTGTGAAGCGCCATCCAATGAGTTCTGAAGCATTTGGATGAATATGAGCAGATAATATTGCCTGAAACACTTCAGAATTCATCCTTCTGCTTTTGTCAGCAGTCACATCATCAATAAATACAAGAGAACCAGTTCCATTGGCAGCTATACATGCCCACGCCATGACACTACCACCACCATGCTTCACTGATGAGGTGGTGTGCTTAGGATCATGAGCAGTTCCTTTCCTTGTCCACACTCTTCTCTTCCCATCACTCTGGAACAAGTTGATCTTGGTCTCATCTGTCCATAGGATGTTGTTCCAGAACTGTGAAGGCTTTTTTAGATGTCGTTTGGCAAACTCTAATCTGGCCTTCCTGTTTGTGAGGCTCACCAATGGTTTACATCTTGTGGTGAACCCTCTGTATTCAATCTGGTGAAGTCTTCTCTTGATTGTTGACTTTGACACACATACACCTACCTCCTGGAGAGTGTTCTTGATCTGGCCAACTGTTGTGAAGGGTATTTTCTTCACCAAGGCGTCACTATAGCGCTCATAATGCAGATATATTTCGGGGATCCTCAGGTGAGAAGGTCGATTAGAAATCAGAGTTTTTATTGTGCTTGACTGTATTATCCTGTACTTTAGAATGAGGTTCTCTCTCTCATGGTCAATAATGGGCACTTCATGGGGCAAAATCAGGGGTCGAGTGGAGGGGGAACGGCGTTCCTGCACTTTTTTCATGGCAGGAACGCCGTTCCCTTTCAAGCCTCAAGTCAGGAGAACGCGGCTGAAATCAGGGGGTGAAGCGCACTGTGCAGGGCAGGCTAAGCGGCTTCACAGCTGTCTGTGCGGTGCTGCTGCTGTCTGTGACTCCTCTCATGGCGCCCCGCCCCCTACTGACATCATCTCCTTCACTTCTTCTGTCGGCCTAATACGCTGCGAGTATGTTCAGTCAGCTGAGATCATTTAGAATGTCTTTAAGAAAAGTTTGTCCCTGGGATTCGAACTCACAACCTCTACACATCAGAGGCAAGGCATTTACCCTCACAGCCATGAATGCTGTCTAGGTAGTTGCTTAAAAAAAATAAAATATAAGACTTCTACTTATACCTAGTGTACTGATACCTAGTGTACAACCATACACATGACAGCTGCCCCAACACACCCAGCTCTGCTACATCCATACACAGTGGGCAAAGTTACCTACAGTAGAAGTCTTATATATATTTTTTTAAGTTATTAGCTAGACAGCTTTCATAGCCTCCTTGCCTCTGATGTGTAGGGGTCATGAGTTCGAATCCCATGACAAACTTTTCTAAAAGTGTTTTTTTTTTTTTTTTTTTAAATACCGGACTGTTACTTTACTGCCACGGGGGAGGCGGGCTATTGGCGCCATGATACTGGCACATGAAGGGGGTAGGAGAGAGGAACTTGATACTGGCACATTAGGGGACAGGGGGAGAGGATGGCACTATGATATTGTGTTTTGATCACAATGTGTATATTTGGCTCAGTCCGCAGCTACACAAATTACAGCGTGCTAGATTTTCTGTGCTTTTTTTTTTTTTTTGGAGGGGGGGGGGGGGGGGGGGTTGCAGTGGATCTTGGGTGAGTTCCCACACTTTTTTTCCCAGGACTTGACCCCTGGGCAAAATAGTATGAGCAATTGTGTACAGTGGGCAGGAGTTACTAATGAGAATGTGACAGAATGCTGATGAACATGCTGCAACGAACCTGCCATGTGGGAGCAAGTTGTGAAGGGTATTTTCTTCACCAAGGAAAGAATTCTTCTGTCATCCACCACAGTTGTTTTCTGTGGTCTTCCGGGTCTTTTGGTGTTGCTGAGTTCAACGGTGTGTTCCTTCTTTTTAAGAATGTTCCAAACAGTTGTTTTGGCCACGCCTAATGTTTTTGCCATCTCTCTGATGGGTTTGTTTTGTTTTTTAGGCCTAATGATGGCTTGCTTCACTGATAGTAAAAGCTTTTTGGATCTCATCTTGAGAGTTGACAGCAACAGATTCCAAATGCACATAGCACACTTGAAATAAACTCTGGACCTTTTATCTGCTCATTATATTTGGGATAATGAGGGAATAACACACACCTGGCTATGGAACAGCTGAGAAGCCAATTGTCCTATTACTTTTAGTTCCTTAACAAGTGGGAGGCACATATGCAAACTGTTGTAATTCCTACACCGTTCACCTGATTTGGATGTAAATACCCTCAAATTAAAGCTGACGTTCTGCAGTTAAAGCACATCTTGTTCGTTTAATTTCAAATCCATTGTGGTGATGTATAGAGCCAAACATGTTACAATTGTGTCGATGTCCCAATATTTGTGGACTTGACTGTAGTTTGTATCTGTACATTATTATATGTCGAACAGTAGAGATGAGCGAATTTCAGGTTCGTTCACGCTTTGTTTACTGGTAAAAGGTGCAGGAGAGGACTCCCTTGCATAACGGAAACGGAACGGATCCATTTTGTAGCCCATAGACTTCTATTATTACGGAATGAATAACGGAATGCCTCTAAAGGTGGTAACGGAATCCATAACGCAATTCACCTTTTACCAGTAAACGAAGCGTGAACGAATTTCAAAATATGAAATTCGCTCATCTCTATCGATCAGTATAAACCTAGACATAATACTGTACAGATACACACTGTTTTAGATACAATACATAATACTGTACAGATACACACTGTTTTAGATACAATACATAATACTGTACAGATACACACTGTTCTGCATATAATACATAATACTGTACAGATACACACTGTTTTAGATACAATACATAATACTGTACAGATACACACTGTTCTGCATATAATACATCATACTGTACAGATACACACTGTTTTAGATACAATACATAATACTGTACAGATACACACTGTTCTGCATATAATACATAATACTGTACAGAAACACACTGTTCTGCATATAATAAGAAATCTGTCTAATCCTGTGAATTCTGGTCTACTCACATTTCCATGCCAGCTTTTTTACCAACTATTTCCCAATGGGTTACAACCAGTTAACATTCACAATTAGGAAACTTTACATTCCTGCATGGTGTGAAATTTGAGGAAATCACTGTAGACTAAGTTAGTTGGGGACCACTCACGCGTGTTTTAGGGGCCTCAGAATCAAGCAAGAACTAAAAATCAGTTTACTGGATGTTTTATATAATAATACATACTTCGTAAGAAGTACAATACAATACTAAAGAGTTAAACTTAGGGACTTACTATAGAAACCTGATAGCTCTCAAACACATTTGCTAATCCTAGGACCTCAGCCTCTAGTTTTAATCTTCAACAGATGGAGTATAGGGAGGGAAGCATCCACAGAAGGTCACAGTTGGTCCCCTCATCAGGTACAAGGAGGACATTTATCACGTCACCTCAAATCTCAAGATGAATTCATAGTCGAACATCAAGAGTAAAACTCTACTGCATCGATATCATCACCCTGGTATGCCAAAACCAAATCAGTAGCAGGGTATGCCAGACTCCCTATCATCACTAATGTGGTTCTGGGAGAGAAGAACCTCATTTCATCACTAGTATTTTTCTTGGATGGAGAGCTCCACTTCACAAATACAATCATCCGGATGTGAAGAACTCCATATGATTAATAATATTTAACCAGACCACAAAATATCCAGATCATCACTAATTCCAGATCTTCCTGAGAAGATGAACTTCAGAACATCAATATAATCCATAGCTTCTTGAAGAACAGAGCTCCACATCATCACTGACACTGTCGTTACCCCGAGACCCAGAAACCAACATCTTTACTAGAACTGTCCTAGGATCCAGAAAGTCACAACTTCCACTACATCCACCTGAGACAAAGAACTCCAGTTATAATTTACGCTGCCTATTTTAAAGTCTTTAGGTAAAAAAGTACTCAATTCTATAGTAATAGTCATGTACTAGGCAGAAGGTATTGAGTAAGTGGTAAAGGGTAAGCATTCATGACGTTTTTATAAGTTTTGATGTTTTTGTTTCCACAGACCCAGACGCCTTCCTCAAATCAGCCCGTCTGCAGCGACTCCCATCTTCATCCTCCGAAATGGGAAGCCAGGACGCCTCACCCCTCAGAGAGACTGTCAAGGACCCTTTCAGCTCAGACTGCAGCTGCCGACAGGATGGTCTCACTGTCATCATAACCGCTTGTATCACATTCGCTCTGGGCGTCACTATAGCGCTCATTATGCAGATATATTTCGGGGATCCTCAGGTGAGAAGGTCGATTAGAAATCAGAGTTTTTATTATGCTTGACTGTATTATCCTGTACTTTAGAATGAGGTTCTCTCTCTCATGGTCAATAATGGGCACTTCATGGGGCAAAATAGTATGAGCAATTGTGTACAGTGGGCAGGAGTTACTAATGAAAATGTGACAGAATGCTGATGAACATGCTGCAACGAACATGCCATGTGGGAGCAAGTTCTTTTTAAATATAATTCCTTTCCTTATTGCCTTTTCTCCAGAAACAGCGCCACTTATGTCATGAGGCTGTGTCTGGTATTGCAGCTCATCTTCATTCACTTCAATCACTTTAAAGGGAGTCTACACTGATAAATCAGGCACAATACCTTGTAGAGCTAGACCAGCTGAATGTAATGATACCTTTTTACTTAGCGATCCGCTGTTTCCTTCTGGATATAAAGTACTTAATCCATATGCAAATGAGCAGTTAAGTGCACCAAGGGCGGTGCTAATACACTCTGTGCACCATTGCGTCTTCTTCTGCTCCCTCTACCAGTCCCTCCCTCATCTTCTTGATTGGCCTTGTCAATCAAGTTGAAGAAGAAGGGGCTGGCAGAGGAAGCAGGAGGAGCAAGGGTGCGTGGAGTGAATTAGCACTGCCCTTGGTGCACTTACAGTGGATATTAAAAGTCTACACACCCCTGTTAAAATGTCAGGTTTCTGTGATGTAAAAAAATGAGACTAAGATAAATCATTTCAGAACTTTTTCCACCATTAATGTGACCTATAAACTGTACAACTCAATTGAAAAACAAACTGAAATCTTTTAGGTAGAGGGAAGAAAAAAAGATAAAAAATAAATAATATGGTTGCATAAGTGTGCACACCCTTAAACTAATACTTTGTTAAAGCACCTTTTGATTGTATTACAGCAGTCAGTCTTTTTGGGTATGAGTCTATCAGCATGGCACATTTTGACTTGGCAAGATTTGCCCACTCTTCTTTGCACAAACACTCCAAATCTGTCAGATTGCGAGGGCATCTCCTGTGCACAGCCCTCTTCAGATCACCCCACAGATTTTCAATCGGATTCAGGTCTGGCCTCTGGCTGGGCCATTCCAAAACTTTAATCTTTGTCTGGTGAAGCCATTCCTTTGTTGATTTGGATGTATGCTTTGAGTCGTTGTCATGCTAAAAGATGAAGTTCCTCTACATGTTCAGCTTTCTAGCAGAATCCTGAAAGTTTTGTGCCAATATTGACTGGTATTTGGAACTGTTCATAATTTCCTCTAGCTTAACTAAGGCCCCAGTTCCAGCTGAGGAAAACCAGCCCCAAAGCATGATGCTGCCACCACCATGCTTCACTGTGGGTATGGTGTTCTTTTGGTGATGTGCAGTGTTGTTTTTGTGCCAAACATATCTTTTGGAATTATGGCCAAAAAGTTCAACTTTGGTTTCATCAGACCATAACACCTTTTCCCACATGCTTTTGGGAGACTTCAGATGTGTTTTTGCAAAATGTAGCCTGGCTTGGATGTTTTTCTTCGTAAGAAAAGGCTTTGGCCTTGCCCACTCTACCCCATAGCCCAGACATATGAAGAAAACGGGAGATTGTTGTCACATGTACCACACAGCTAGTACTTGCCAGATATTCCTGCAGCTCCTTTAATGTTGCTGTAGGCCTCTTGGTAGCCTCCCAGAACAGTTTTCTTCTCGTCTTTTCATCAATTTTGGAGGGACGTCCAGTTCTTGGTAATGTCACTGTTGTGCCATATTTTCTCTACTTGATGATGATGTCTTCACTGTGTTCCATGGTATATCTAATGCCTTGGAAATTCTTTTGTACCTTCTCCTGACTGATACCTTTTAACAATGAGATCCCTCTGATGTTTTGGAAGCTCTCTGTGGACCATGGCTTTTGCCATGGAAAGACCAACTAGAGCAGCAGAGCTTTATTTGGGGTTAATCAGATGCACTTTAAATGATGGGAGGTGTATGCTGACTCCTATTTAACATGATTGTGAATGTGATTGCTTAATTCTGAACACAGCTACATCCCCAGTTATAAGAGGGTGTGCACACTTATGCAACCACATTTTTTTTTGTTTTTGTTTTCTCCTAAAAGATTTCAGTTTGTTTTTCATTTGAGTGGTACAGTTTATAGGTCACATTAAAGGTAGAAAAAGTTCTGAAATGGTTTCTTTGTATCATTTTTTTTACAGCACAGAAACCTGACATTTTAACAGGGGTGTGTAGACTTTTTATATCCACTGTAACTGCTCATTTGCATATGGATTAACTACTTTATATCCAGAAGGATATGGATTTAAATAACTTTTTATGAAGCAATGGATCTCTTAAGTGAAAGGTATCCCTATATTTACTGATCTAGCTCTACAAGACATTGTGGCTGTGAATTTTCTGGTCACAGTTTCCATTTAAAGGGGTTGTCACAACTTATCACCTATTGACAAGAGACGTAATAAGCTTTCATCACTGGGACCTACACTGAGGATGAAAATGAGGGTGCTGAGTCCGCTAAGCTTGAATTGAGTGACATTGCGGATGTGCGCTGGAAATCAATTCATCCTCTATGGGACTGCAGGAGATAGCTGAGCACCGTACTCGACTATCTCTGTCAGTCCCATAGAGAATGGAGCTCCATTAAAATAAGGACTTGAAACCCCAGTTCTTATTATTGGTGTGGGTCCTATCGATGGGTTGTTACAGTGGGAGAATCCTTTTAAAGAGCGTGTCAGAATGATCAACCCTATCAAACCAAGCATGGTGCCTGGTAGGGTTGATCATAGAGAAGGGAGCTCCATTAAAATAAGGACTTGAAATATAAAAATTAATATATCTCTGCAATTTTACTCAGCATGATCAACGCTACCAGGCAATAGGCCTAGTTTAATAGGGTTGATCATGCTGAGGGATGCTCTTTATGGCTACTTTCACACTGGCGTTTTGGTTTCCGTTTGTGAGATCCATTCAGGGCTCAGCGGTCCAAAACTGATCAGTTTTGCCCTAATGCATTCTAAATGGATGAGGATCCGCTCAGGATGCATCAGTTTGGCTCCATTCCGCCTCCATTCCGCTTTTGAGACGGACACCAAAACGCTGCTTGCAGCGTTTTGGTGTCCATCTGACGAAACTGAGCCAAACGGACCCGTCCTGGCACACAATGACACAATAGAAAATTGACACAATAGAAAACGGATCCGCCCCCCATTGACTTTCAATGGTGTTCAAAACTGATCTGTTTTGGCTATGTTAAAGATAATACAACCGGATCCGTTCTGAACGGATGCATGCGGTTGTATTATCTGAACGGATGCGCCTGTGCAGATCCATGACGGATCCGCACCAAACGCGAGTGTGAAAGTAGCCTAAGTCTTTTTTGCAACAGACAAACATTCACATGAATACATATCGTTAATTAAAAAAAATGTATTATTGATTGATATTTGCTCCTTCTAGATCTTCCACCAGGGGGCAGTAGTAAGCGATGCTTCCCATTGTACAGCTCTGGGTATTGAAGTGTTGGAGAAGCGGGGGAGCTCTGTAGATGCCGCCATTGCTACATCCCTGTGTCTTGGGATTGTAAATCCACATACGTCAGGCATTGGGGGGTAAGTATGGGTGCAGAATAACTTATTATTTTGCAATATTTAATAATAAATATTAAAGGGGTTGTTCAAGAAAAGAAGAAAATGTGTTTTTGTTGTTGTTTTTGTGGGTTGCGTTAGATATTACAGCTACATCCATTTCAGTGAATGGCGTGGAGCTGCAATACCAGAAGAACCCGCTTCAAGTGTGGTGCTGTTTCTTCATTTTGGACAACCCCTTTAAGAAAAGAGGAGAAGGTCAAGGGATAATAATGAGGCTTGATCACTTAGCGGGTCACTATTACAGTTGTCCCAGCATTTAAACCCTGTCGCCTGCCAATTTTGTATGGTATTACCGTACTTTAGGATCACTTTACCTTAACACAATGGAGACATTTATAGAAGATTTAGGCAATTAGCTGAATAAACACCCTTGAAATGCCAGTACGCCAGGTTCACATACCGCCTTAATAACTATTTCCCTGCCAATCACACTGCCACACGTGAAGAAACGTATACTACCGACTACTGCTGTTATCAATGGAGGTGTTCAGGAAGCAGCAGAATGGGGCACCTGCTGACATGTTCCAATTTAGTTTAGTTTAGTTTTTTTTTTTTATGTTACAATTTAGGTAATGTTTAAAGGGAATCAGCAACGTCTACATCCAACTGGTTGCATTGACACAGCGGTGGTTCCCCTGATTAAAATGCAGTTTTTTTTTGTTGATCCGAGGATCCGTTCCCGAGTTGAGATACTTTTTATAACTATTTAAATTAGGCCTTTGGTGCAATGAGGGCATCACCATTGCTCTTGTTGCATCCAAGCTCCGCTCCTTTCTGTGGTTGGGCCCTCCCTTTCAGGCCGTGGCAAAGCAACGAGGGGGGAGCTGACCACAGAAAGGAGCAGCTTGGGGGCCACAAGAGCAATGGTGATGACCTCATTGCACCAAAGGCCAAATTTGCATATTAATAAAAAGTATCTTAACTTGGGAACGGATCCCCGGATCAACAAAAAAAACAAAAACACTCTAATCAGGGGAACCACCGCTGTGTCTATGGAAACAGATTGGGAGGTGACAGAGTCCCTTCAAGATGAAGACACTAACAGAGAAATAGTAGACGCTACAAGTGCGTATAGTTTAGTGGAGATCCGTCTTTGGCCATCCCTGATGTATGTCTGCTCATGTCTTTTTGTATCAGGGGGGGGGTGATGCTGGTCCATGACATCAGAAACAACCTGACAGAAGTCATTGATTTCCGGGAGACGGCACCATCTGAATTACACAATGAGCTCCTCCAGTACAGTAGGCATAAGGTAAGATATGGCTGGTAGGGAAGGATGAGGAATGGCTGCCACACACCAAACATCCACCGAGAGAGAGCCTGCGTATCTCATATATATGTGGGAGATCCAGGTGTAAAGGACAGGATCTGTCAACAGCAATCTAAGTATCAATACATATATGTAGAGTTGGAGTCAGATCACCTGCGCATCCGCTCCTGTACATGTCTACTCCTGTGTCATCAGGGGTGTAGCAATGCTATGGGGCCCGACCTCAGAAGGGGCCCGTCCAGGAGGGGGACTACAAGATTCTATTGTCAGGGCCCCTCTCCACAGTATTGTACAATGACATTATATACAGAGACGCTGTAGGTAACCGACGGAGCGGCTGCTATGGGGCCCGACCTCAGAAGGGGCCTGTCCAGGAGGGGGACTACAAGATTCTATTGTCAGGGCCCCTCTCCACAGTATTGTACAATGACATTATATACAGAGACGCTGTAGGAAACTGACGGAGCGGCTGCTATGGGGCCCGACCTCAGAAGGGGCCCGTCCAGGAGGAGGACTACAAGATTCTATTGTCAGGGCCCCTCTCCACAGTATTGTACAATGACATTGTATACAGAGACGCTGTAGGAAACTGACGGAGCGGCTGACGGGCGAGAACTTGACTAGATGCAAAAGTGGGGGATGCACAGGAGATGGGGGGGTGCAAAGAAGTTGTTTGGGGGTCGGGGGCCTGTTCAAAAATTTGCTGTGGGGCCCAGTCATTTCTAGTTATGCCACTGTGTGTCATGTTCCTCTCTGTTTATTAGGCAGGTATTCTGGTCGGTGTCCCTGGGATGTTAAAAGGGTTGGCTAAAGCTCACAGCATGTATGGAAAGTAAGTCTATCTACATTCTATCTATCTACATTCTATCTATCTATCTATCTATCTATCTATCTATCTATCTATCTCCCCCTATCTATCTATCTATCTCCCCCCTATCTATGTATATATTATCTATTTATCTATGTATCTAGCTATCTTCTGTCTATCTCATATCTATCTATCTACATTCTATCTATCTATATCTATCTGTCTGTCTAGCCTTCTATCTATCTATCTATCCTTCTGTCTGCTCTATCTATCTATCTATCTATCTATCTATCCTTCTGTCTGCTCTATCTATCCTTCTATCTACATCTGTCTGTCTCTTCGCTATAGCCTGCAGTACACTGCTAGCACTCACTCATTCTCGGTTATATAACCATGTGTACATGATCTGGGCAGTTGGATCTGCCAGTACCAATTAATATCAACCAACTTTTCATACCAATCAACTATTTTCCGCAGGCTGCCATGGTTGGATATCATATCTAAGGTGAAGGAAGTTGCCAGTGGAGGATTTAACACCACGCATGACTTGGGTAAGGCACTTTGTTACCAGCAGACCTTAGGAGGAAAGTCTTTTTTTTATTTTGATAAGGGAACTACATGAAGATTTTCCTATTGGTCACACTGGGGGGCACCATCTAATTGTGATACTAGACTGTACATCTAAACAGCTGATCGGCAGGGATGCGGGTGTCAGTCCTCCACCAATGACCTAGTGATAGGCCATTATTTAGTAAAGACTAGATAACCCTTTTAAGGAACTCTAGCTAGCACTTATATCAGCCATGTAAAAATATAATTGCCCTCCTTCTTTCCTTTCCTCTGCTAGTGTTAGTGGCTAAGGAGAGTTTTTTTTTTGCTTTCCTTAAAGGGGTTATCCCATGATGTGTCCTTTCTCAGGGGAGTGTCCTTTCTGCTGCAGATCAGGGGAACATGTCTCTAACTGTAACTGTCACAGCTTCTAACAGTAGATCTGGCTGGTGACAGCTGAAGGATGGAACTATGTGTGTCCACCTCAGCAAGGTGGACAGAGAAATAAGAAAAAGAACAAACAGCAGGTGGCGCTACACAGATAGAGTTTATTGAAAAACTCAGTGGCTATGCTGAATTTTTAATTACATGCAATTACAAAAGTATTCAGATCCAGGTGTTTGCTTGAAAAATGTAGAATTGTTTTGTTTTCGTGGGACAACATCTTTAGGGAGACCAGGTATGTATGGAGACTTGGTGGTAATGCTCCATGGAAAAAATAATATGCAAAGAGGCATATCCTAGAGAAAGAGAACTCGCTAGGGCCAGCTTCTGGAAGTAGTGAAACAGGGTGGGACTTAGGCAAGGCAACCTAAGACATGCCACCCCTGCTCAACTCCAGTAGGTATTCGTAGCTTGCAGAGGTCAGTCACTACTCGGTACTCTGTCTCTTTAAAAGCATGTTCCCCATAATATTACTGAAGGCTTGTGGACTGATATTACTTTACCCAACTAAACACTAATTAAATGAAATCCCAAGATTTTGTCAACACTCGGTGCCAGGCAGAACTGGTCGGACGGGTTTGGCTTAAACTCGCCAGTTTATGACTTCTGAGCATTTCACTCATAAATAAGATTATTGTTGGCGAGGTGGATTTATAGATGGTGCGGACATTCATCTGCAGGTAAGTCGGTACACATACAGTATAACTGCATTACATGATGTCCTTCTAGAAGCGAAAATCACCAGTGGTGAAAACGTTGGCTTAATTCCAGTCTCAAGGAGACGTGCCCCATTAGGCACCAAAATTGCGCCAAAATACTGGTGTAAAATACTGTCACAAAGTAAGGCCTCATGCACACAACCATGTCCATTTTGCATTCTGCAAACTGCACACCCACAAAATTACGGATGCGGTCCAAATGCTGTCCGCATTTTTTTTTTTGCTGACCCATTGACTTCACTGGGTCCGTGGTCCACATTTTGCGGACATGTTCTTTGTGGAATGGACATACAGATGTGGAAAGCACATGATCCATTCCGTCCGTTTCACAAAAAGATAGAACATGTCCTAAACTTGGCTCCAAAATGGACCACGGAATCATTAAAGTCAGTGGGTCCGCAGGAAATGCAGATGCAGCATATTTTGGGAACTTTTACTAAAATCCCTCTGCCTTTTAACCTGTGGAAGTAAGATTGTTTCAGCAGTACTTACCCCGCCGATTCTGCCATCCGTGCTGCTGTCACGTTAGGTAAGTACTGCTAAAACAATCTTGCTTCCACGGGTTAGAAAACAGAGGGATTTTAGTAAAAACGCAGAGAATCCCTTTAAAAGAAAATGACCGTCCTCTCTAAAAAACCTTTGTTAAAAAAAAATCTCAAAATAGTTAGTTATGAAAATCCACATATTTAATACCATCATAGTCATAACAACCCACAGAATAAAAATAACGTATTCGTCATACTGCAAGACACATTGCATAAAAAATGGCAGGCTTGCTGTTCTTTCCATTCCTCTAACCCCTAAAAAATTTTTAAATGGGTCCATAAATTATATGTATACCCAAAAGCTACCAATAAAATGTACTACTCATCAAAGGTAAAAAAAAAACAAGCCATGTGTGGCTTATGCCTCTGGCAATGTGGAACATAACTTTTTTTTTTTTTTGGGGGGGGGGGGGGGGGGAATAACTTTTCCCATAAACCCGCTCTTTATTGTGTCTTTCGCAGTCTTTTGGGGACATTTGTGATAAAATTCCATATCAGCAAAGCACAGGCCTTAACGTGTAACTATGTACATTTTGACAGCTAAGGCTATCAGTGACTTGAAAGAAGATGACCTATCAACCACTTTTCAAGATATTTTCTTCCCGCATGGACTACCTTTAACACCGGGAACGTTCGTCAGAAGGCCCGACCTGGCTGCCATTTTGCATGAAGTAGCGACAAAAGGGGTGGACGCATTCTATTCCAGCAACCTGACACGAGAAATGGTGACTGAGGTGAGACGAAATGCGTACATTATGATACCGGATTTGTTTAAGATCCCTGATATCCTGCCAGTTTTATTTCGTCACTTTATGCCTCATACACGCAGCCGTGACTGCATGCAACGGATCCGCAAAATACAGACAACTTCCATGTGCATTCCATAAATAGAAAGAGCTATTCTCAGCCACAAAAGGGACCAGAATAGAGCACATGCTATAAATCGTGGAACCGCAAAAAATACGGATGTATGCAGCCCCACAGAAATGAATGGGTAGGTGTGTGATCCACAAAAAATGCGGATAGCACAGGGATGAGAAATACAGTCATATGCATGATGCCTTAGGCCTCATGCACAGGAACATATTTTGTTTCCGTGTCCGTTCCGTTTTTTGGCGGATAGACTGCAGACCCATTCATTTCAATGGGTCCTCAAATAATGCGGTCAGCACACCGTGTGCTATCCGCATCCGTATGTCTGTTCCGTAGCCCTGCAAAAAAAAATATAACATGTCTTACTCTTGTCCGTTTTAGGCATTGTTACAATGGATCCACCAAAAAAAAAAACTAATTGGATGGCATACGGATGTCATCCGTTTTTTTGCGGATCCGCAATTTGTGGACCGCAAAACACATACGGTTGTGTGCATGTAGCCTTATGCTAAGAAACGTAAAATCCAAATGTAGGATTTGGGATGTAACCTCCAAACATCCAGACTAGTAGTCAACAAACCCATTACAAATTGCTCCCCAAAGTGTCCAGGAGCGAGAAATAAGCACTCTAGGTTTGTAAATGCTAGTTCTGGAATGTATTGGATAACACTGACATAAGGCTGTCAGTGTTATCCAATACATTCCAGAACGCTAAGGATTACATAAATCAATATAATCCTATGAGACCCCGGCAGTGCTGGGAGGTCAGGACGGGAGCTGTTGCATACTTGCGCTGCGAGTCCGGAGTGTCTGAAAGCGGCCATAGCCTTGGATTTTTACAGATTCCTTTTTTCATATTTTTTATTTGTTTACCATCTTTTACACTTACCATATTTTTCGCTTTATTTTTTTTTTAAACATTCTCTTTTTATTAAAGTATACAACAGTAAAGCATAATATCGCATATACTTTTTGAATATTTGGGAAAAAGGCATGACCAGTGCAACTGGTCTACATGGCAAATTAGTGCAAGTCACCAGTATAACCTCTATCCAAGACAGCAAGTGGTACGCAGACCAAGATTATCCTGTAATGCGAGATTGCAGATTCCATACAATGGATTTCCCACTTAATGGACGACAAATAATAATAATAATAGTAGACATTAACAAAAAATTAAACCTTAAGACAAGTCTAAAAACCTAAACCTAAGAGCCGAAAAGGTTCACTCTCCTGACCTGATCAATCTCAATCTGAGATCTATGTACTCGAAAAAGTATATTATATTATAAACCTGTTTTTTCCTTCCGCAAAAAGCTGTGACTTAAAATTGACTTAAAATTGAGACCCATGTTGAGGCAGAACCTACTCTTACAAAAAATTTTGTTCCTCTCTGGGTTGACAAGAGTTCCACTCCCCAAACACTCTCTGGATGGCGATATCTCAAGATCTCTGTTCCAGTTGATTAGTCATGTGCGACAACCAAGGTTGCCAAATTTCCAAAAAACCCTGTCTGTTGTGGGACTCCCAACTGGCTAATTCCTCCATTCTGCATAGGTGACCCATTTTCTCATACCACATGGCTATACTAGGCGGTTCAGTAGTTCTCCATAATGCTGGAACCAATAACTTGGCTGCTGTTATCATATGTGTCTGTAGATTGTTTTTATTAGGAGTAAAGTTGCCCTCTGGCCTCCACAACAGAACCAGGGGGGCAGTAAGTGACAAGTTTCCTGAGCAGATCTTGTTTATAGTCTCCTCTACTGAGTCCCAAAACTTTCTAATTTTATGACAATGCCACCATATATGGGAAATGCTACCCACATCTTCCTTACATCTCCAGCATTCACTAGAACTTGTTAAGTGTATTTTCCGGAGGAATTCAGGTGTACGGTACCATCTGGTTAGGGTTTTGAGTGAGTTCTCCTGCACTCTAACACATCTGGAAAAGCCATGTGAATGTGACAAAATAAAGGCTCTGTCAGGTTCATCAAGGCTTATCCCTAGTTCCTTCTCCCATTCTTTAAGGTAAGTGGGCGGACTGTCTCCTCTTTTTTCTAAGATCTGTCTGTAAATTAAGGATAAAGATTTAGATGGCAATTTTGGCAGTAGAACCATCGTCTCCAACCAGGTTGGGTCTATCTTTGAGTGGTATTTTGATAACTTGAACTTCTTACATGTTACTTCAAAGTCCCATCTTTGAATATCTGATCCTACTCTAGGTGACTCCCCCCTGAGAGATTCAAATATATCTGTGATGAGAGGTATTTTCAAAAGGTCTCCTACTTTGAGCTCTGAAACAGATTCCCACACCGGATTGGCCTCTATAACTCTGTCTGAAAGGACATAAGGCAACATATTAAGAGGGGTAACAGGGGATAGCTCTCCTTTGCTTAGGTTTAACGCTGATACCCTCTGGCACTCTTTAATAGTACTTTTAGTGATCACACTTATAAGTTCCTGAGGGTTTAATGTTAGGGGTTTGTGCCATAGCAAGTGTGCACATTTTTTCCCCAATACCTCTCTTTCAAAGCGTACATGTAGAGGGTTATCCCCAGTTCTAGCTAAAGTCAACCATCTTTCCAGATGGATAGCTTGAACATAGGCGGAAATATCAGGCAGTGAAATTCCCCCCTGTCTTTTCCTCCTTATAAGTAGAGAGTGAGGTAATCTAGCTTTTTTGTTATCCCATAAGAATTTCCCCATAATAGATCTCAATCTGTTCAGGAATGATCTGGGAATTGTTATTGGGAGGGAGCGAAGCATATACAGTATTTGGGGTAGGATGTATGAGGTCAACACGTTTTTCCTTCCTATCCATGAAATTCTGGGTAGTGAGGATTTATTCAGAAACGTTTGCACTTTTGTTAATAACGGAGTGTAATTAAGCCGGAACAGCTGAGAAGGGTTGGCTGGGACCATAACTCCCAAGTATTTAATCGCAGTGGAGGGCCACTTAAATGGGGTCATTCCCTTTATCTTTTTCATGTGGGAAGGAGTTAGCGAGACTCCTATGGCTTCAGACTTCTCCATGTTGATTTTAAAATTGGAAATCTCTCCAAAGGCTTTAAAGGTGTCTAAAATTTGCTTCATTGCTTCGATAGGGTTGGTGACCATTAGCAGCAAGTCGTCAGCAAATGCTGCCATTTTATGCATATCACCTCTGAGTTTAATTCCTCTGATACTAGAATCTTGCCTGAACTTCAGCAGAAGTGTTTCTAGAACTAATATAAATAGTGAAGGGGAGAGGGGACATCCCTGCCTAGTACCGTTCTTAATAATGAAGGGGTCAGACAATGAACCATTGACTAGAATACGGGCTGTGGGAGCTGAGTACAGGGAGAAAATTGCCCTGACAAATGTATCAGGGAAGCCAAACGCCAATAAAGTACTCCGCATGAAAGGCCAACCAACCCTATCGAAAGCCTTTTCAGCGTCTGTCCCTAGCAATATTAAAGGCATATTTTTCTTTTTAGCATAGCAAACTGCATTAACCACTCGGCTAACATTGTGCCTGCCTTCTCTGCCGGGCACAAACCCCACTTGCTCCTCTCCCACCAAACCAGGCAACAGACCTGCTATACGATGACTTAGCAATTTAGCCCACCATTTTAAATCTGTGTTGAGGAGTGAGATTGGACGATAGCTACCACACTCTTCCGGATCTTTCCCTTCCTTGTGAATGATAGTGATAGTCGCTTCCTGAGCCTGCGAGGGGAGGGCCGAGCCACCAAGAAGGGAATTACACATCTTGGTGAAATGTGGGATCAGAATTTCCGCAAATTTCTTATAATACACTATAGGATAACCATCTGGTCCTGGACTTTTCCCAGATGGAATGCTAGTGAGAACCTTGGCAACCTCCTCCTCAGTGAATGGCTTCAATAGATCTGTTCTATCCCCGGCAGACAAGGCAGGCACATCAATAGAGTTCAGGAATGCATCTATGTTATTTTGCAGCAACGTACTATCCCTAGTTTCGGGACCCCTTTCTCCTTCCAGATTGTATAGAGAAGTATAGAACCTGCAGAATTCTTTCGCTATAGCTGGCGTAGCCGTCAATCTGTGGCCTTCTTTAGATTTAATTACTGGAATAAAGGACTTATTCCTCTGTGCCTTTAGCAGGTTCGACATCAATTTAGAGCTCTTATCCCCGTGCGAGAAGTATTTGAAACGCAAAGCCTGTAATATTTTAGCTGATCTAATGTTCAACTTGTCTTTTAGTTGAGACCTTAGGGATTTTAGCTGATTTAGAACTTCCATTGTCTGTGACTTTTTATGTAGCTTTTCCAGTGTGGAAATCTGCAAAAGCAGGGAGTTAATCAACTGTGTTCTTTGTTTTTTAACTTTGGCGCCTATACTGATAAACTCTCCCCTAACTACAGCTTTGTGGGCCTCCCACAACATCGGACATGACATCTGAGGGGTTTCATTTAAGCTAAAATAGTCTAGGATTACCTTCTTAACCCTATCTTTATGTTCTTTCTCCTCCAAAAGGGTAGAATTGAGCCTCCATGACCAGGTCTTTGCGGGCATGCCGCTCAATACTAACTTCAGGCTCACCGGGGCATGATCCAATATTGTGATCGACCCTATAGCGGCGTCTCTAACCATGGGAATAACAGTATTAGATAAGAATATATAATCAATGCGCTGGTAGGAACCGTGCACTTTAGAGAAAAAGGTAAAGTCCTTCTCCTCTGGGTGAACTAACCTCCACACATCAGATAAGCCCATATCTGCCAGAGTTATCTGCAATCTACGTTTCTGTCTTCCCGATAACTGGGTCTTGGCAGATGTGGAGTCCATCACCTGGTCCAGTACAAGATTGAAATCCCCTCCTAGTACTAAAATCCCTTCAGAGAACATTTTCAGAGAATCTAAAACTTGCATCAGCCATTTAGTTTGACCCTTGTTTGGAGCGTATATGGCAGCGAAGGTAATCATTGAGTTCGCGACCTTCCCCTTAATAAATAGAAACCTGCCACTGGGATCAATTAATTTCGCTGTTAGCTGAAATGGGATATTCTTACTAAAACCAATAGAGACACCTCTAGATGCCGAAGAGTGAGTGGCATGGTGCCAGTCAGGAAAGTGTTTACTGGACATATTGGGGACATGGTCATGTCTGTAATGTGTTTCTTGTAGAAACACTATATCTGGGTTTTCTTTTCTAAGTGTGTGGTAAACTTGGCTACGTTTCTGCGGAATGTTCATTCCATTCACATTAAGTGAATAAATTGTGATGTGCGTCATATCTGGAGTACTTGGTATCTAGATCAAGCTTCTCATAAGTGTCAGCGAACCTAAAGACTCGACTCAAGAAAATAAAATAAAAGGACATAAAGACAAAAAACACACATATAAACAGAATAAAAGGACTTCCCAGTCCTATAGGCGCCGTACAGCGCAGTGGTGTAATTACATTTTTAGAATAAGAGATTGGGGGCAGCCTCCTCTCTTTCAATACAACCGTGAGGGGTTTCAATGCCTTCCTTTTAGCTAGCGTGCTTGCCGCCAGGTCCTGAAAAAACAGGATTCTGTTCCCCTCAAAGGCAACTTCTTCCCTCTCTCTTGCCGCTCTGAGAACCGCAGATGTGTCGAGGTAATTCAGTAAAGCACAAATGATATCTCTGGGCGGCTCACTTGCAGCAGGCTTAGGCCTAAGCGCTCTGTGCGCCCTTTCAATGATAATATTTTCAGCTCGCTCTGCTCCCACAAGTATGGCGAATATCTGTTTAACACTGTCCAGCAATGCTTCTGCCGCCACCGATTCTGGAACACCTCTTATCCTTACATTCTTCCTTCTCCCCCTATTCTCTTGATCCTCTAAGTGGAGGAAAATACTGTCCACCTGGGAGGCTAATGATTTCACATGGCTTTGTATGCCTGTGCTGTGTTGTACTACAGCCGCTTGAAATTCCTCCAGCGCTTCCACCCTCTGCCCCACATGGGTTACCTCCGTTCTGATGACCGCCAACTCCGACAGCACGGGGGATAAGGCTTGGGCTAGAGACTGCTGTAGAGACCTCTGCAGGAAAGCTCTGGTGATCGGAGCGGGGTCCGGTTCGTCAGGCAGATCTGAGGGAGCGCAGGAGCTTGCGTCATCTGAATCTATGTCCAGGGTTGCAGCGTCGACCTCCGCCGCCGCCATCTTCCCTCTAGCAGCAGGAGACAGCGTCCTCTTGTAGCGGTATTTCTCCAGATCCCCATGCGATTTCCTTGACTTTGTCGCTTGCATGGCCTCTCCACCTCTCTCCTTGTTAGATTTGCCCATATTTATGTCGGTCAGGGCTGTATAAAGGCTTTAGATCGGATGGTATGGTGAGGAGCTCAGAGCTCACACGTCTTCCACCATGCTCAGTTGGCTCCGCCCCCCTATTTTTCGCTTTATAAGATGCACCTTTTTTCCCCAAAATTGGGGAGAAATTCGCGTTTTCATTATGGAAACGCAGCATTGCTTATTTGTATGCAGGAGGCGAAGAGAGGCCTCTTGCTATACTCACCGAAGAGAACAAGCGTCCGCTGGGAATTTGTTACAGTGTTTCCTGGAGTTTGCTCCTTCCCGTGCCGGCGCACATAAAGATCCAGTGCTGACCATCTCCCTCTGTTTAATGCATATAGCGTCAGGCGTAGACGCAGTGCACGTAGGCCTGCATTATGACCTGATCGCTATGCGACTTCACGGCACAGTGCAGAGCGGCACTGGCAAAAGACCAGGGAGTGGTGAGTGCAGTAAGGCCTCTTTCATACGGGCGTCGCGTGTGAGGGCCAGACAAGATGCGGGTGTGTTGCAGGAAAATTTTTCCATGCGGGTGCAAAGCGTTTTAATGCGTTTTGCACGCGTGTAAGAAAAATCAGCATGTTTGGTACCCAGACCCGAACCCGGACTTCTTCACAGAAGTTCGGGTTTGGGTTAGGTGTTGTGTAGATTTTATTATTTTCCCTTATAACAGGGTTAGAAGGGAAAATAATAGCATTCTTAATACAGAATGCTTAGTAAAATGTCCATTGAGGGGTTAAAAATAAGAAACAAATGTAACTCACCCCATCCACTTGATTGCGTAGCGGATCTCCTCTTCTTTCTATTTTATTCAGGACCTGGGTAAAGGACACAAAATAAAATAAAAAAATAAGCAAAACAAAGTCAAAGATTTTGTATAGTTAAGGCTACTTTCACACTAGCGTTGTTTAAATCCGGCGTTCAATTCCGACACCGGAACTGCCCGCCGGATCCGGAAAAACGTGTGAAAACGGATTACATTTGAATCCTGATCAGGATTTTGATCACAATGTAAAAATGCATTGGAAAAAACGGATCCGCCATTTATGGTTTAACTTGCAAAAGCCGGATCCGGTTTGACTGAACACACAGCGCCGGATCTGGCGTTAATGCAAGTCAATGGGAAAAAGGCCTGATCCGGCGTTCAGTCAAAGTGTTCCGGATTTTTGGCCGGAGGTAAAAATACTGCATGCTACGGTTTTCTGAAAAGCCTGATCAGTCAAAAAGACTGAAATGAAGACGTCCTGATGCATCCTGAACGGATTCCTCTCCATTCAGAATGCATTAGGATAAAACTGATCAGTTCTTTTCCGGATTTGAGCCCCTAGAATGGAACTCAGCGCCGGAAAAGAAAAACGCTAGTGTGAAAGTAGCCTAATTTTATTAATTTGTTTATGTTTTTCGTTCAGGTTAATGCACAAGGTGGAGTAATGTCAGAAGAAGACTTTACTAACTATAATGTATCGATTGAAAAGCCTGTACAAACTGTATATCAAGGTATGTGCATTAGAAACGCCTGTCTACCTACCTACCACCGATATAGTTCAGTGAATGAGTGCCCATGTGGAGAGGATCACCACCCGAGGCTGTATATGACCATCACTTCTATATAACATGTACGTAGGAGCATTCCCTGCTATACTTATAACTGTGTTCTTTATAGGCCATCTTGTGTTTGCTCCACCTGCTCCTCATGCAGGCCCCGCTCTTATAAGTGCCCTCAATATTCTGGAGGGGGCAAATCTGACCAAGCACACGTCTCGCTCTATTGCCCTCCATTGGATAGCTGAGGTGAGTTTGAGGCCTACAGGTCTTTTTTGTTATGTAAGGTAATTCATTGTATAATAGTTTATTTTGTGGCTTTACTAGTAATATGTTAGATCATATCCAAGATGGAGTCTGAAGCCTAAGTGAAGGGCCACACGACGACATGTGTCACGCGACAATAAGTCGCAACTACACTGCAACATGTGTCGCACAACAATTTTTATAAGGATAGTCTATGGTGTCGCACTGCAACATGCTGCGACTGCGACAGTCGCATAAAAATCAATTTTGGATGGATTTTTTGCTACTGTCGTGTCGCAGTCGCAGCATCATTATAAAAATTGTCGCGCAACAAAATGTGTAGCCCTAGCCTAAAAGCCCGCTTACCTGTTACATTAATTGTTACGATTCATTCATTTCTGAGTAAGGTTTCCCACTAAATGCAAAAGCCTGAGGCTGGGTTCAGACCTGAGAGTTTTCCTATAGAATGGTTCTCACCGGAGCATTTTACGCTGTAAAACGCCCGACGCCCCAAGAAGTACAGGAGCTTCTTTGGGGCGTCTTGTCGCGCGTTCCCATACATAGACTTCAGCGGGAACGCGCGACAATGGGCGTTCGCTTGTCTCTGTATGCGCGATTGCAAACGCCCGTACAATCGCGCATACAGAGCGTACGTTCAAGTACGCTCAGGTCTGAACCCAGCGTAAGTGCTTGTGAGGAATCACAGGCAGACATACAGTTCCTATCTGCTGCTATGCAAGTAATTTAGGTTGTAGATAGTGATGTATATGGCTAGCTCTTGATCCATACAAGGTCACAAAACAACATTAGAACATTTCAGTAGTGCAGCCTCAAGCCTTGGGCCTGTCTCAGCATAGACGTATGATAAGTAAAGTTGGGAAAAGTGAGAGACGTGCCACCGATTGAGAAGCGAGGCTCTCATAGTTGGTAAATCTGAGCACCTCAGTTGTGGCAGATTGAGTCAAGAGTCAATTTCACGGCATGACTCTTCCATCTTCACTTATATATGTTGTTCATTTTGTTTCATTACAGACACTGAAGATAGCCCTTGGTTGTGCCAGCAAGTTAGGCGACCCCTCTTTTGAACAGACAGTGACTGGATACGTGACAGAGATCCTGAGGTGGCTATAGCCATTTGCTTATTTGCAGTGTGGCACAATCTGGGCACAATAGGCTTTTGCCTAGAGGCAGCTTTGGGTAAAAGGGCACCTGCTGAAGGGGTAATCTTAATCTGAATTTGCAGACAGTCCTGGCAAATTTGGGCTGTTCCAGGATGAAAATGGGCGTGGCATATGTAAGCCCTGCCCATTAGTGGGCTGTCCAGTGGGTAGGAGGCATACCCAGGGGGTGGGGCCTGCATGCCCTGAATTTACCAACTACAATGTTGGTAACTATGAAACCATGTTAAAAGGAGAACTGTCTTTGTTGCCCATAGCGACCAATTACATTGCAGCTTTCATTTTCAAAAAGCAGAATGAGAAATAAAAGCTGTGATGTGATTGGTTGCCATGGGCAACGAAGACAGTTCTCCTTTTAACACCAGTTTGATAAATCTCCCCCAGAGTCTGTACCATATCCTGACAGAATGCATGATGTGTGAACATGGCCTTAGGGAGCAAACTACCCCTGAAGCTTTATCACAAAATGTCAATAGATTGTGTACAGTTGTGTGCGTTAAAAAAATGCTAAAAAAAATAATTCTTCCAGAATGTCAGAGATGCATCTGTGAAGATCTTTTAGGTAAAGTTGTGATCTCAGACGGTCACAGATTTCCTGACAGGTTTCTGTAGAGTTCTTAACCCCTTAAATTTCTGTTAAAGGGGTTGTGTCACTTCAGTAAGTGGCATTTATCATGTAGAGAAAGTTATTACAAGGCACTAATGTATTGTTATTATCCATATTGCTTCCTTTGCTGGGTGGATTTATTTTACACTGCTCGTTTCCATAGTTACAGACCACCCTGCAATCCATCAGTGGTGGTCGTGCTTGCACAATATAGGAGAAAGCACCAGCCTATATGCGCTACCATGGTCCCGGCTACCAGAGAGGCTGATACTTTTTCCTATATTGTGCAAGTACGACCACCACTGATGGATTGCAGGGTGGTCTGTAACCATAGAAACGAGCAGTGTATAATGTGATGGAAAAATGAATCCAGCCAGCAAAGGAAGCAATATGGATAATAACAATACATTAATGCCTTGTAATAACTTTCTCTACATGATAAATGCAACTTGCTGAAGTGACACAACTCCTTTAAGGGTCCATTCACACGTCCGCAAGTGTTTTGCGGTCCGCAAATTGTGGATCCGCAAAACACGGACACCGGCCATGTGCGTTCCGCCTTCTGCGGACCGCACATGGTCGTCACTTTAATAGAAACGCCTTTTCTTGTCCGTGTCTGCAGACAAGAATAGGACATGTTCGATTTTTTTGCGGAACGGAAGTGCGGATGCGGACAGCACACTGTGTGCTGTCCGCATCTTTTCCAGCCCCATTGAAAATGAATGGGTCCGGGTTGCGGAACGAATCCGGACCCATTCATGCGGACCATTAGGGAAATCTTAATTCATGTTCACACAGTAAATATAGAAAAACGCACTGTAGATTTTTTTTTTTCTTGCATTACCAGCAGAATATGAGCGTTATCTGACAAAATCCTGAACGTGTGAACATACAACATTCTAAGCAAAGGGATATACCAAATCAATGGCAGGGGAGAACCGTGGCAGACTGAGACCACTGTGATCTATGGCATATCACAAGATCATTTTGAATAGATTTCACCTTTAAGTCATTTAGGTCATTTAATAAGATTCAGCGAGACCTGTCCTTGGACCGACATTCCGAGGCTAGTAGGTTGGAGGACAAAAACTGCTATCACTAGTGGTGGATGTGTGTAACTACAGCTACAGATACGTTCTATAATAATCTTATAGAGCCATCTAGTGGAGAAGAAAGGTGGGAATAACTCTGCCGGTGTCCATGGATGTGGATTCAGAATGCACGTTTGGGTCTGCTGAGCATGCATGTTATGTCTGTGTGTAATGTAATGTATGCACAGTACATACAGTTGTGTCCTATTAGTGGCTTGTACATGTTGTGGCTCCACGGCAATCCCATAGGGCAGGCATGCTCAACCTGCGGCCCTCCAGCTGTTGCAAAACTACAACTCCCATCATTCCCGGACAGCCTACAGCTATTAGCCTACAGAAGGGCATGGTGGGAGTTGTAGTTTTACAACATCTGGAGGGCCGCAGGTTGAGCATCCCTGCCATAGGGAATGAATAGAGAGGCAGTGCACATGCTCAACACTGCTTCATCTGTCCACGTTCTCACCATCAGTGGGAGTCACAGTGGTCAGACATCCACCAGCCAGACACTTATCCCCTATCTGGTGGATAAGTATATCTGGGTAAGTACTTGATCATCACAAAAAAAGTGTAGTGTCCATCTAGATGGCTGATATGTTGGCGGTGTGGCTAAGGGGGTGGACAGTGGTGACCGCAATTGTCATAATCATGATGGTTTTGTCCTATGTAAGGCTACTTTCACACTAGCGTTGTTTGAATCCGGGCATTCAATTCCGTCACCGGAACTGCCCACTGTATCCGGAAAAACGTGTGAAAACAGATTACATTTGATGATCACAATGAAAAAATGCATTGGAAAAAACGGATCCGCCATTTATGAACTTTTTTTTTCCAATTTTTCGGGTTTAACATGCAAAAGCCGGATCCGGTTTGACGGAACACACAGCGCCAGATCCGGCGTTAATGCAGGTCAATAGTAAAAAGGCCTGATCCGGCGTTCAATCAAACCGTTCCGGATTTTTGGCCGGAGGTAAAAATACAACATGCTACGGTTTTCTGAAAAGCCTGATCAGTCAAAAAGACTGAACTGAAGACATCCTGATGCATCCTGAACGGATTACTCTCCATTCAGAATGCATTAGGATAAAACTGATCAGTTCTTTTCCGGATTTGAGCCCCTAGGACGGAAGTCAGGAAAAGAAAAACGCTAGTGTAAAAGTACCCTAAGGCCTCATGCACACGACAGTTTTTTTTCACAGTCCGCAAAAACGGGGTCCGTGGGTCCGTGATCCGTGACCGTTTTTTCGTCCGTGGGTCTTCCTTGATTTTTGGAGGATCCACGGACATGAAAAAAAAGTCGTTTTGGTGTCCGCCTGGCCGTGCGGAGCCAAAGGGATCCGTCCTGAATTACAATGCAAGTCAATGGGGACGGATCCGTTTGATGTTGACACAATATGGTGCCATTTCAAACGGATCCGTCCCCATTGACTTTCAATGTAAAGTCTGGAGTTCTTTTATACCATCGGATTGGAGTTTTCTCCAATCCGATGGTATATTTTAACTTGAAGCGTCCCCATCACCATGGGAACGCCTCTATGTTAGAATATACTGTCAGATATGAGCTACTTCGTGAACCTCAGATCCGACAGTATATTCTAACACAGAGGCGTTCCCATGGTGATGGGGACGCTTCAGGTTAGAATACACTACAAACTTTGTACAAGACTGCCCCCTGCTGCCTGGCAGCACCCGATCTCTTACAGGGGGATATGATAGCACAATTAACCCCTTTAGGTGCGGCACCTAAAGGGGTTAATTGTACTATCATATTCCCCTGTAGGAGATCAGGGCTGCCAGGCAGCAGGGTGCAGCCCCCCCCCTCCCCAGTTTGAATATCGTTGGTGGCACAGTGTGCCAACCACCATCGGCCCCCCCTCCCTCCCTCTATTGTATTAAATCGTTGGTGGCACAGTGTGCCAACCACCATCGGCCCCCCTCCCTCCCTCTATTGTATTAAATCGTTGGTGGCACAGTGTGCCAACCACCATCGCCCCCCCCCCCCTCCCTCTATAGCAGTAACATTGGTGGCAGTGTGCGGTCTCAACAGTAGAAGATTCATACTTACCGGCTTGCTGCTGCGATGTCTGTGTCCGGCCGGGAGCTCCTCCTACTGGTAAGTGAAAGGTCTGTGCGGCGCATTGCTAAAGAACTGTCACTTACCAGTAGGAGGAGCTCCCGGCCGTTCACAGACATCGCAGCAGCAAGCAGGTAAGTATGAATCTTCTACTGTTGAGACCGCACACTGCCACCAATGTTACTGCTATAGAGGGAGAGGGGGGTGGCGGGGGGGACGATGGTGGTTGGCACACTGTGCCACCAACGATTTAATACAATAGAGGGAGGGAGGGGGGCCGATGGTGGTTGGCACTCTGTGCCACCAACGATTTAATACAATAGAGGGAGGGAGGGGGGCCCGATGGTGGTTGGCACACTGTGCCACCAACGATTTAATACAATAGAGGGAGGGAGGGGGGGGCGATGGTGGTTGGCACACTGTGCCACCAACGATATTCAAACTGGGGAGGGGGGGGGGTCTGCCCCCTGCTGCCTGGCAGCCCTGATCTCTTACAGGGGAATATGATAGTACAATTAACCCCTTTAGGTGCCACACCTGAAGGGGTTAATTGTGCTATCATATCCCCCTGTAAGAGATCGGGTGCTGCCAGGCAGCAGGGGGCAGTCTTGTACAAAGTTTGCAGTGTATTCTAACTAGAAGCGTCCCCATCACCATGGGAACGCTTCTGTGTTAGAATATACTGTCGGAAATGAGTTTTCACGAAGTGAAAACTTAGATCAGAAAAAGCTTTTATGCAGACGGATCTTCGGATCCGTCTGTATGAAAGCAACGTACGGCCACGGATCACGGACACGGATGCCAATCTTGTGTGCATCCGTGTTCTTTCACGGACCCATTGACTTGAATGGGTCCGTGAACCGTTGTCCGTCAAAAAAATAGGACAGGTCATGGGTCCGCGAAAAAAAACGGAAAACGGCACAACGGTCACGGATGCACACAACGGTCGTGTGCATGAGGCCTAAACAAGTGAAAAAATAACAGTTCAATCACAACATGTTTTTGTTGCATTTTTTTTTATTTTTTAGGGTGGCTTCACACAAAGGATTTTGCTGGTGTTTTGGTGTTTATCTGCAATTTTTTGTTGTTAGGCTACTTTCACACTAGCGTTCGGGGCTCCGCTTGTGAGTTCCGTTTGAAGGCTCTCACAAGCGGCCCCGAACGGATCCGTCCAGCCCTAATGCATTCTGAGTGGATACGGATCCGCTCAGAATGCATCAGTCTGGCAGAGTTTGTCCTCCGCTCCGCTCAGCAGGCGGACACCTGAACGCTGCTTGCAGCGTTCGGGTGTCCGCCTGGCCGTGCGGAGGCAAACGGATCCGTCCAGACTTACAGTGTAAGTCAATGGGGGCGGATCCGTTTGAAGTTGACACCGTATGGCTCAATTTTCAAACGGATCCGTCCCCCATTGACTTTCAATGTAAAGTCAAAACAGATCCGTTTGCACTATAATGAACAAAAAAAAAAATTTTTTTTTTTTTTTTTTTTTTTTTTTTGTTCATTGTAATGCAAACGGATCCGTTCTGAACGGATCCCATCGTCTGCATTATAGTAGCGGATCTGTTTGTGCAGACACCAGACGGATCCGCTCCGAACGCAAGTGTGAAAGTAGCCTAGTTGCATTTTATTTATTTTTTCGCCTGACTTTTTGGGTGGCTTTTTTTCCAGTAGGAACGCGATCTCCAGATGTTATTTGAAAGTGTATAGGAAATATGAAATGCAGGAAACACAAGAGTTATTTTTTTTTCTACTGGCATTAATTTGTTAATTAGGTGTTTTTTGGGGGTCTCTGGTATGAAAAAAACTTAAAACGCTGTATGGCTTTTGGCTTTTTTTATGGTGTTTTGACATCATCTTCTCTGGGGGAAAAAAAAGGCAGCACAAAGCAAAACAAAAAATGTGGTTTAAAGCTGCTAAAAACTGTATGAAACTGTAGGCGATAAGTACAATTGTCAGTGGTTTCTGTGGTGTTTAATTTGGGAGCAAAAAACGCAAGACAAAATGTGTATATGAAGGGGCCTTAATGCAGTTTTTTATGTCAAACCCAGAAGTGGGTTCAGAAGAAATGTGGAAGTATACAATAAGGACGACTTCTTCCTGCCGAATCCACTGCTGGCTTTTGCTCAAAAATTTTATCAAAACTGCACATGGGAGTTATATAAAGTTTATAAAATCTAACTTGATCTGTCTTTTGTCAGTAAGGCGGAAGCAAGTTTTTTCCGGAAGAAGATTAATGAGTTCCAAGCTGCGAATCCTAAAGATTATGTGCCCTTCCATTCTCTTCATGTGGGCCCAGCTGCAAGTCAAGCCTTAGTGATCGGTCCAGATGACTTCATCGTGGCTGTTGTCAGGTGAGACTGATGACATCACAAGCTTCATTTTCATTCAAAAATGGTGACAATTGCAAAAAACGTTTGCCAGGACTATTATAGGTCTGACTTGTCATACAGTATAGGTTGTTTATATGACTTTTGTGATAGGATAACTTTCCTGACGTTCCCCTATTAAAAATATTTCCATCTTATATAACCTTCACCCTGTTTAGCTCTGTAAATCGCCCCTTTGGCAGTATGATTATGACTCCTTCAGGGATCCTTCTCAACAGCCAGATGCTGGATTTCTCCTGGAGCAATAAAAGCACCAACCTTTCCTCTCCAAATCCAGTAAGTACTCAGGAGAAACAAGTGTATAGAGGCCCATTTATGTACCGATATACGCGTTTTGCGGTCCATATCAGTTGTAGATTTTGTCGCAAGCCATTTTGCAACAAAATTTGCGACTGTTCCGCTCACACGTATTTCTCAACAGGTCTAAAAATAAGGGGCATGGTGTGGGCATGGAAGAGGGCGGGCCGGCAGGCCTATTTCATTCATCACTTTGTATGCCAGTTTTTGGTGTACAAAATGACTTAAATCTATGCCAGCAAGGCAGCTGGCAAAGATTTTTAGATTGTTGCACGTCCTGCATGAGGAGGCGACAAAGTTATGTTGAGGTCTGCACCTCCACATAACTTTGGCGCATCCTCTAGGCAGCTCAGGCACAATTAAGACCGGGGTGTAAATCACCAGTCTTAATAAATGTGCTCCATAACGTTTAAAAGGGTTACAAAGCGAATGTGCAATGGAGCTGAGCAGTGTGAGTACATAAGTTGTTGTCTCGACCGATTTTGCACAAATCAATAGTACAAGCAAATATACAGTATTTTATAGATAGAATATATCTTAGTAGAGAAAAATGCCTCTTTCTCCACTTATGAGCCACTTTTCTCCTGCCTCCAAATCCATCTTGAAAGATAAGATAGATTATAGTTCACTGAGAGATCAGGTTACATACTTCCCAAGAAAAGTGCTTGGAGCGGGGGAGGGCGAAGCAACGGCAGAGTGAGAGACAAAGCCACCAATATACAGAGGTGTGGCTGAAGACAGGTAAGTTCTCTATCTTACCTCAGGGCTGTATTCACAGCTACACTGCTCAGTACTGCTGTATGATGTTTTCCATGCTGCTGCTGCTTCTGAAGATGTTCTACAGAAAGAAAGGAGAGCAGGATTCACTACTGTGTGTGTGATGTGTATGGGAGACATCATAGCAGCTAGTCTTTGCTCACTGTAAGGCCGAATGCACACGGCCGTGTTCCGCGGCCGAGAGCGGTCCGTGGTATGCCGTGCTGGATTCCTGTTCATACGAGTGTATTACTGTAGTGCAGTGGCGGCATGAAGAGCACGGCGTCATAGCAACCAATGACGCCGTGCGCTCCTGCTCTGAACAGGAATCCAGCCCGGCATACCACGGACCAATCTCAGCCGCGGAACACGGCCGTGTGCACTCGGCCTAAAGCTGAGCTCAGGGAAAAATGGCAATTAGATATAGAGCCTACAGAGTGGAAACTACAAAAAAATGCAGAATACAAGTTATATAGTGTCCAGAAATAGCGCTACCTCCTCATGTGCACACACAACAGCTTACTGTCATGTGAAATGACAGATATGATTTTAATTTTTGGTAGAGAATGAGAGACAGTGTAGGTGCCCATCACTCAGGACAGAGGTCTTTACATAGAAATCTGTCTTGGTCCCTATTCTGTCTATTTCCTTTCCTTTTCTGTACTATCAGTCGTTCAGTTGCTGCTACAAATCCCATACACTTTAAATGGAGCGGCAATGCTCATGCACAAACGCCACGCCATTCTAACTCCGCCTGATCTTGTCCCTGTTTGGTCCCTGTTTGGTGGGGTTCCAGTGATCACACACTTATCACCTATCCTGTGGAAAGGTTATAAATCTGCTTTGTTGGACAACCTCATTATCACAATGGGTGTCTGTAGTTTTCCACAGGAGTTACTTACCACAGCTGCTGTGAACAGAGGGGTCCCTGCACATGCTCTGCACAATTCTCTCCATTCACTTCTATGAGAATTTCTAAAATAGGCGAGCATTCTCATTTGACTATTTAAAGAACTGCCAAAGAAGTGAATGGAAAGAGTCACACATGTATGATCACCTCTCCATTCACAGCTGCCACGAGAAGGGGCCCTGTTCTCAAGGTAGGTGCAGGTCCCAGAGGTGGAATCCTTTACTTCTGGGACTTATATAGCACTTGGGTCCTAGGTTCAAATCCGACCAAGGACAATATCTTCATGGAGGTTGTATGTTCTCCCCTTGCTTGTAAGGGTTTCCTCCCACACTCCAAAGACATAATCTAAGGAACTTAGATTGTGATCTCCACTGGGTACAGTGTGATGCTAATGTCTGTAAAGCACTGTGCAATATGTCCTCTACTCTTCCTTTATATGTTCTTGTTTTGTTTGCAGCAGAACATTGTTGAGCCGGGGAAGCGGCCTCTCTCTTTCCTGCTCCCTACTGTGGTGAGGCCGGCTCAGGGTCTGTGTGGAACATACCTATCCCTTGGTGGATCCAATGGGGAACGAGCGTTGTCTGGCATTACCCAGGTATGGTTACACTTAGGGCCTACTTACTTCTAGATGGTAAACATTTGAAGGCCAGCATAGTATTATTATTATATTGACATATTACACTGTGCTTTAAGACATGCATCTACTAAGCGTGCAGGAAGCACCTCACTTTTTCACTGTTCCTCCAGTGTTATTCAGTAGACCAAGCTGTTGGCTCTCTTTTCCTTGGATGGTTGGTTGCGTTGACCTGTACCAGCAACCATGAGGACCCTGTATTCATTTTCCTTTATTCTTCTTCCTTTCTATGTCTTAGGGTGTATTCACTTGGCCATGTCCGTTTTGCGGACTGCAAACTGCGGATCCACAAAACACAGGTCTCAGCCATGTGTACCTTACATCGCGGTGCAGACTTATTGACTTCAATGGGTCCGCGATCCACAAGATGCGGCCAAAGATAGGAAATGTCCTGTCTTTTGTAGTGTGGAGGCAAGGACCCAGAGGCACATGGAAGCCCTTTTGTTTGCTTCCGGGTTTGTGCCTCCACGCCGCAAAAGATCAGACATGTCCTATCTTTGTCCACAACATGCAGATTGTGGACCCATTGAAGTCAGTGGGTCTTCACCACAATTGGGGGTGCACACTGCCGTTGCTTGTGTTTTGCAGATCTGCGGTTTGTGATCCACAAAATGGACAAGGTCGTGTGAATGCGGCCTTATCGCTAACCTTATTTCCTTATTCCTTTATATTCAGGTTCTCTTAAACGTCTTATCATTTAATAAAAACTTAAGTGACAGTGTGTCCCAGGGGCGACTGCATCCTGATCTTGAGACCAATTTTCTGCAGATTGACAGTAGGTATTTTGTAACTCTTCATTTTTAATCGTGGTGTAGTATCACACTTTTTAGCATGTTTTATGGTTTTAGTGTCTTAGGAAATGTGAACTTATGATCCCAGTCTTATAGGGGAGATTCAGAATTAGAAAGAAGTCTCTTGTTTTTGCAGCTTTTTCTTAGGGTTCATGCACACGAGCGCGTGCGTTCCGTGCCTGCGCTGTGGAACACAAATAGCAGTCCACAATGCACGGGCATCGGCCGTGTGCCCGCCATTTGCAACAATCCACAACATTTAGTCTGCAACGCAAAAAAAATCAGTGTTCTATTTTTTTGCGGTGCGGAGGCAGGGACTGAAATCCATGGTGCTCCATAGTGCTTCCGCAGGCTTCCGCTGCATTTTGCGGATTGCGGACCCATTCAAGCAAAACAGGCTGTACACTTTTGTGTGTATGAGCTCTTACTTTTTGTGTGTATGAGCTGAGATACTGTGCACAGCCCATAACAGATACTTTCCAATGTATTTAAAGGAGTTGTAAGCAAAATCCTAAATTTAGTATAAAACATTGAGAACTATTAAATCAAAATTAATGGAGTACCTTTGGAATTTTCTGGTGACCCAATTTTACTATCCTAGCTACTACAGTTCCTTCAGTGCAGTGTATTGGCATCCCAGCCAGCTCAGTATTTCCCACTAAACCTTTTTATTCGCAAGAAACATGCCCACTACATGTCCTTGCCGCAGAGTGATCCTCCTAGTACACTTGCTTTCATTGACTAAGTGATCTGGACTGGTACATGTACATCTTACATACCTGTATATAAGAGATCCACTTGGATTTGCCTGGGTCATTGCAAAGGAACAAGCCATGCATCTGGTGACAACCCAGGTCTCCATTAAGCTGACAACCAGGATGACCTGCTCGTCCTCTCTCCCTCCCTCTGCACAGGTCACAAAGCATGCCTAGAAATCTCCCAAGAAGTCAGTGAGGTCACCTTCAGTCTAATGTGCCCATGTGGCTCCTCTCAAAGAACAGGAGGTCTTGGCTTATCTTTACAAATCACTGGGTACAGATTAAGAAAAAGATAGTTCTGGTATGCTTATAAAGAAAGTATAAACACAACTCAAGGAAAATTAAGGACCCTTAAGACTTAACTTTTAATCTACATCAGATAAAAGAACGCCCTATAACTTTGGACGAACCAAAAGATACAAAAGGGCAATAATATAGCTAAAAAACAAATGGGCGTGCGGCATCCACTAGAAACACCCAATAGTGGAATGTGTTGATATCAGGATAAAGATGCAAAGGGTTAGGGTAATGACCAGGGCAAGAATCAGAGGTCCAGAAAAATGACCAGAGACAGGGGAGAAAAAATGAACTCTCCCTATGCCCGCCCTAACTAGGCCTCTGCCCAGGGACAATCCCTGATGGTGGGATTTCCCTGTCCTCGTGCCTGCCCTGTCTGACCCTAAATTAGCCCTAAGTAGAGACAAATCCCCATAGAGGGGAGTAAATGGATGAATTAGTACAGATAGAAAAAGAAGTAACAATGTACCTATCCCTTAGTCATAGTTAACTGATATATCCCACCATCAGGGATTGTCCCTGGGCAGAGGCCTAGTTAGGGCGGGCATAGGGAGAGTTCATTTTTTCTCCCCTGTCTCAAGTCATTTTTCTGGACCTCTGATTCTTGCCCTGGTCATTACCCTAACCCATTGCATCTTTATCCTGATATCAACACATTCCACTATTGGGTGTTTCTAGTGGATGCCACACGCCCATTTGTTTTTGAGCTATATTATTGCCCTTTTGTATCTTTTTGTTCGTCCAAAATTATAGGGCGTACTTTTATCTGATGTAGATTAAAAGTTAAAGGGGTTTTGCAGTTTGTTTTAACTGATGATCTATTCTCTGGATAGATCATCAGCATCTGACCAGAGGGGGTCCGACACCCGGGACCTCCGCCGATCAGCTGTTCCAAAAGGCAGCGGCGCTCCAGCAGCGCCGCGGTACTCTCACTGTTTACCGCAGGCCCAGTGACGTCACCACTTGTATCAACTGGCTTGGGCGGGGCTAAACTCCGATCACTTGAATGGAGCTTAACCCCGCCCACACCAGTTGATACTAGTCATGACGTCACTGGGCCTGCAGTTAACAGTGAGAAGTCCGTGGCGCTGCTGTAGCGCCGCTGCCTTCTCAAACAGCTAATTGGCGGGGGTCCCAGGTGTCGGACACCCGCCGGTCAGATGCTGATGATCTATCCAGAGGATAGATCATCAGTTAAAACAAACTGTAGAACCCCTTTAAGTCTTAAGGGTCCCTAATTTTCCTTGAGTTGGGTTTATACATGGCTTATCTTTAGCCTAGTGCAAAAAAACTGCATTATTTTAAAGGGTTTGTCCAAAGTCAACCCATGGACAGGGGTGGTGCTGTTTTTGAAGACAGTAGCCATATTTTTCTAATGTCAGGCAACCCCTTTTAGATAAAAAAAAATATATAAAGATTTTTTTTTTCTTAATAAAAAGGGACATGGAAAATGAAGAAAAATAAATGTAAAAAATATGTTTAACATAAAAAACTTGAATTAGACAATAGTCAATTTTCTGTTAACATATTCCCCGTAAAGGGGTTGTCAGAGATCTTGATATGGATGGGGGTCTGACTACTGGCCAATCATCTGTTTGAAGATGCCGCGGCACTCTGGTGAGTGATGTGATGTTTTTATAGGCCGGTGACATCACATTCATCAGTCTCATGGCCTAGGAGCAGCTCAGTCCCATTCAAGTGAATGGCCCTGAGCTGCAGTACCAAGCACAGCCACTACACAATGTACGGCGCTCTGCTTGGTAAGCTGTAAGGAGGCTGCTGCACGGCGCTGATCGGCGGTTGTGCCGGAAATGAGACGCCTGCGGAGCAGATCACCATCAGTATCAAATCAAATAATATGACGGGTAAACAACATGGTAAATGTGACGTCCTTCTGTAATAAACATGAATACTTCCTTTCTAATTAGGTAATTTCCCTGAAAATGACACCCAGGACTTAGAATTGAAAGGACATCAGCTGGACAGAACAGACATCTTATCTTTGGTCCATGGTTCGCGCAGGAGTAACGATCTTATTATTGGCATTAAGGACCCTCGAAGTACTGACGCAGAAGCGGCCACTATTTTGTGAGAACACCTGGTCATATTGTAAGAAATACCCAGGATGTTCATGCCACGACCCCCTGACCTTCCTAATGGGTTCGGAAGGGGTATTTCAGCCTCTGCCATTTGCACCCCAATGAACAAAGGTGACGTACAACAGTAGGACCAAATTATGCTAGTGAAATCAAACCATACAATGTCTCCTACCTACGTCAGATCTCTAGTTGTCGTTGAGGACCAGTCACTGCAGATTAACTTATTGCAAGAAGTGGTTCGTGGAGCTTCTAAATTTGTTTGGCCCTTAGACCCCAAGAAATGAAAATGAAATTACATTGCAGAATTAGTATGCTCTTAAAGAATTTTGCAAAACATCTTTGAGGAAATCTGACCGAAATCTCTTTTAACTCCCTTCCTTTTCCAGCTGCAGAAGGGCCAGAACTTTTCTAGAGGGGTCATAGTTTAGCTTGCCTCGAGCAGGAGGTTTCATCTGCTGCAAGCCGCTTCTCAGTCGGATCCTGTGTTTTTTCACGTGCACTAGCACTTAAGGTGGGGGAGACAAAACAGATGCCCCCTGAGAACCATTTGGATTAAGTTATGGGAAGGAATATTATTAAAGAGTAACTAAACCTTTGAGTGAAATTTTATTAAGATGTCCCTAATGCCCTAATAAAAGTTTTCGTAATATACGTTATTAATGGATTTTGTATTTTTTTAGATTTTTCGCAACACCACTGACTGCTACTGGCTGTAGACACTTTATGAATTAGGCCTCTTTCATGCTACCGTTTTTTTTTTCCGTTTTGCGGGCCGTTTTTATGCGTTACGTATACGGTCTGTATACGGAACCATTCATTTCAATGGGTCCGCAAAAAAAACGGAATGTACTCCGTATGCATTCCGTTTCCGTGTTTCCGTATCTCCGTTCCGTGCAAAGATAGAACATGTCCTATATTTAGCCGCAAATCACGTTTCGTGGCTCCATTAAAGTCAATGGGTCCACAAAAAAAAACGGAATGCATACGGAAATGCATCCGTATGTCTTCTATATCCGTTCCGTTTTTTGCGGAACCATCTATTGAAAATTTTATGCCCAGCCCAATTTGTTCTATGTAATTACTGTATACTGTATATGCCATATGAAAAAAACGGAACAGAAAAACTGAACCAAAATGGAAACAAAAAAACGGAACAACGGATCCGAGGAAAACGGGCCGCAAAACACTGAAATAGCCATACGGTAGTGTGAAAGAGGCCTTCGGCCGCAGCAGCAGTGCGTACGGGCAGGAGCGCATATTGCTGTGCCTGCCCATGCTCCCCAGAGGATTACTAACTCCTGGCGTAGTACATGGTTACCCTGTACCCATGTGCTATGCCAGGATTAGCTGAGCGGAGCGGGGTCCTGCTTCTGCCTGCTCCGCTAAGCTAAGAGAACTGTATGTCAGCTTTTAGCTTAGTGAAGCGGGCAGGTGTCCGCTCCGCTCAGCTGATCCTGGCATAGCACAGGGTTACAGGGTACCCATGTGCTATGCCAGGAGTTAGTAAACCTCCAGGGGGCACGGGCAGGAGCAATAATATGCGCTCCTGCCCGTACGCACTGCTGCTGTGGCCCCATTCATACACTGTCTACACCCCGTACACCGCTGAGCAGTCAGTGGTGTACAGAAATGTCAGTTTAGGCGCACAGAAAATGGCGCGCTTTAGGTAGGGAAAAGTCTAATAAAAATACAAAATCCATTAATATTTATTAGGAACATCTTATTAAAATTTGACTCAACGGTTTAGTTACTGTTTAAAGGCAGGATACTATCATAAGATATTACTTTAGATTCCCTTGAACTGCAGGACCACAATGAAAAGGTTATTCGTGGAGGGTTTGGAAATATTGGTAGGGTAGTTTGTTTGGACACAGTAGTCACAATGATGATCACAATTAGTGGGGTAAGGGTGCCTGTACACGGTAAGGCCCGTAACCGTGGGCTGATTACCGCTACTTGCCAGGAAAATTGCATGCGCTTACCATGGCCGCACCATGCACAGGCATCCTGACAACCATTCCTATTAATATGGACACCTATGACACTTGTTTGATGATATAAAACAATCACCGTGGAAGTTGGTATTGCACATTTTGTAAGGCAGAATGATTTCTCTTTAGCCTAAGCCACAGTGCCACTTCTCTGTAAGCTACATGTACTATGTAATCAAAGTGTGTACGTGTTACTGTGCAATGTCAGGGGCGGTCATCAAGATCTTCATGCACACAACCATATGTATTTTGCAGTTCACAAAACACTGATCCGTAAAATATGGATTACTTCCGCTTTGCAACAGTTTTTTTGTGGGCCCAACACCTTCAATGGGTCCGTAGACAGCATTTTGCAGCCAAAAACAGGATATGTTCTATCTTTTGCGGAACAGACGATCCGTGTGCTTTCCGCATCCATCTGTCCATTCTGCAAAAGAAAGAACATGTCCTATTCTTGGCTGCAATAAGCGGTCCAACGGAGCCACTGAAGTGGGAAAAAACGAATGCAACACAGACGTCATCCGTATTTTGTGGATCCACGTTTTGTGCATGAAGTGGTAGACATTGCTCTAAGGCTACCACCTGCATATGTCACTCCTGCACTGAATGAAATGGACACCATAGTCTGTAGACCCTGACTGTCCCTGCCACAAAACGAGGGGAATGTGGGTAGATGACATGTTGCTTCCCGGTTTGTCTTTTTCTGGAGAAGGAACATGCCTATACAATATCTCGTGCCAAATGTAAGATCACCATTTTGCATGAATCCAGGAACTAGATTGCTCTTTGATTGTCTTACTGTGATCATGAAATGCTTTCTCTACTTTTATGCTGCTGCAAAGGACAAAGTGCTTGGGGTTGTATGTGGTTTCTAAATACTTGCAATCTGTGTATAAAAAAATATTGAAAAAAAAAGATATTGTGTATGGTTGTGTCTGAGTCTAACGTCAATCTGAAAATTAATTTGGCTGATATGGGGTCCTTGGAGAAGAGGGGTCCAGTACTGGATGGTCTCATGCCCTTTGCTTTTGGGTGTTCAGTACCTTTGCATAGCCAACAGGGTGAGAAATTGGCCCAAGTCATAGAAAAAGGCGGAAACAAACGCCAGTCCGTTATGTCCGCACCAAATAGACAGCCACTTAGTTTGAACTTTGCTGTGGAGCCTTCACTCTATGGGACTCCAGATGTTCACTGAGCTCAAAAATCTGTTTCACCACTAAGGGCTTGATAACCGAAAGAAGCACCTATTGGTAAAATAAGCGTTACATGGCGATATCTGGCCTCAACACACAATCACAATGTAGCTCTGCTTGCATTGAAACTAATGCAATGGAGTGGGGTTGCAAAATATACAAACCACCTGGATTTATTGCGTCTATCATGTTCTTGCAACTTGTAGGTCACAGTGTGCTCCCATTCACATTTAATAGTTGCACTGCACGCAGTGATACACCAAAATCTTTGGCTGTGTGCCATGCATTGTGGCCAAGGTTACAACGTAGCCCTATACTAAATAGTAACTTGGGACATACCTGAAAAATCTTGGTGCTACTCCACATGTACATGGCACAGAAAGCAGCCTTTCGCGCCCGATGCTTTTATCCTAGGTACTCATATGGGCATAACTGGGGGTGTTATGTACCTGTTCGAGCACATAAACTGGTCGACTCATGAAAAGTAGAAGTTATTGGGGTGTGAGGAGCATCTAGGTTCTTGATGCATTTCTAAGTTCCAAACCAAACCCACTAATTGGTAGATGGACCTTCAGAATCTTAGGTCACCCGACCTTAAAGGGGCTGTCCAGCTTCTTGGACTTTTAACTGTAGTGTCAACCCTAGGCTGCTGTATCTGTTGAAAAAAAATCATACTCATCTGCTTTCCATCACTCCGTTCTGGCTCCCATCAGTGGACTTCCAGTGTCCGCCCTGTAAACTCCCAGATGGACAGGGTCCCATGCGCTGCTGCAGCCAACGACTGGCCTCAGCAGTGACATGTCCCCAAATGCCTCCGCCTAGCAGTGTAAAAAATATACACAAACAGCCCTTGGCCTACGTGATACAGTGCCGGGCAAGGGAGAACATTGGAGCATAAAATGCTCTGATGCTCATATCAGGGGGGCTGCCTGGGTGAAAAAGGGGATATGTCCGGGTTCAGCTCTGAACCAGGACAACCCCTTTAATGAGCCGAGTCATGGTATTATGACCACCAGCTAATATTCAGAGTAACCACCATGTGTAGCACAGATAGCAGGTAGACGGACTAGGAATATCTCAAAAAGGTCCTGGTAGGTTGTCACAGGTCTCTGGAGTCCTGCTGACTGCAGTGTATCCCACAGATGCTGGAGGGGGCATGGGGGAGGATCTATAGAGTGAACACGATGATTGAGTGGTCCCACTGATGTTCCATTGGGTTCTAGTCTGAGAAATTAGGGGGCCAGGGTAGTACTTGGAAGTCTTGGTCATACTATTCCAACCAATGTCGGACACTATTAGCCGTGTGACATTTCGCAATGTCTTGCTGGAAGATCCAATCCTTCCCAGGGAAGACAATCACTATCAGGGTGTACGTGATCTGGAAGGATGGATTCATACCCATCGGTTGAGGGTGCCTTCTACATGAATGATTGCCCCAGAGAATGCCACGGAAACCTTTACCAGACCGCAACGCTGCCACCACCAGCTTGTGTTCTTCCAGTAATGGTTGCAGGATGTTCTCTGATGTTTCTGGCTTGACACGCCAATGTCCATCGTAACATGAAGCAGAAAACGTGACTCATCACAGGAGACAACCCTCTGACAATAAGTGGAGGTCCAATTCCTATACTGCCGCAAAAATGGAAGCCTTTTCTGCCAATGCAATTTCGTAGAGGGGCAGTGACCATCCATCTGCTTTGAAGCCCCATACGAAGTAGGGTTTGCTGAACTGTTGTTTTAGACACACGTCTGATAGCCCCTTGGTTCATGTTGGAGATGAGCTGCTCCACTGTAGTGTGTTAGTCTTCCCTCATGCACCTTTATAGCTTCATAGCTGACATTCACCACTCACGTCCATGGCACATGGTGCTCCTCAGTTTCCACATCTCAATCACAATGGCGCCATCAGTCCATTCACCATACACTTTCACCACAGCAGCACGAAAACAGTTTACAAACTGCTCAATTTCAGAAATACTGCCGCCACTCTTGGCCTGAAAGCCAATAATCATCCCTTTTTGCAAGTCTGATATATTGCCACTTTTACCCATGACAACAAAGAGGGATATGTGCGCTGTAGTCCAGTGCCCAAAGACCACATTCCAAGCCAGGAAAGCAGACAAATGATCGAGATGTAGAGCTGTCTGGTGACCACCATGGAGACCAAGGAGTGACCTCTTTTTTTTTTTTTCAGTGTTAGGCGAGACCATTTTTATTACAGCAAGTACAAAATGATTATAAATTATGAAGAATAGAAATGCATATATTGATGGGGATGAACCTTAGTATGGGAGAGCCTGGAGTCTTATGTTAAAGATAAAATGTTAGTCTCTCTGCAGCCACCACTAGAGGGAGCTTACAACATCCTATATTATTATTATATATATTTTTTTTATAATTTATTTATTCATTTATTTATTTTTTTCCCAGTACAAAATGCACACTTAAAGGGAGTCTGTCAGCAGATTTACCCCTTTTTAACAGTTGCCATACCGCTGTAGCCGCAAAACAGATGATTAACACGGTACCTTTATTTGCTTTGGTGGACTTTTAAATATGCCAAAAACGAACTTTGATGAGGGCTCGCAAGTGCCCAGGGCGGAGTCCACCGTGTTGGAGCCCAGGCAGCTCTGCCTCTTCGGCTCTTATCCCCGCCCAGCCTCCTCCTCTGCTCGCCTATCTGTTGTCTCTCCCCCTCAGCGAGATCCCGCGCCGACGCGATGACTTGCTTGGTCGGGGCATGTGCACTGCCATGCCCATTGCTGACACGGCATCGCAGTAGCTTATGCGCATGCCCCGACCAAGCAAGTCATTGCGTCGGCGTGGGATCTCGCTGAGGGGGAGAGACAACAGATAGGCGAGCAGAGGAGGAGGCTGGGCGGGGATAAGAGCCGAAGAGGCAGAGCTGCCTGGGCTCCAACACGGTGGACTCCGCCCTGGGCACTTGCGAGCCCTCATCAAAGTTCGTTTTTGGCATATTTAAAAGTCCACCAAAGCAAATAAAGGTACCGTGTTAATCATCTGTTTTGCGGCTACAGCGGTATGGCAACTGTTAAAAAGGGGTAAATCTGCTGACAGACTCCCTTTAAAACAATTTAACAGTACAAAAATCCTTGGTACACAATCTACCAAGACAGCCAATATAATGAAATGCAGTAAACAAAAACACTAAAGAGCTAATGAGTAAAATAGTTTTATTTTGGGGGGTACCCAAGCCCCCAATTAGATTTCACATCACATTTATTTCAATGTAACCGGATTAATTGTCACCCGCATTAAGTACATTCCCCCCCCCCCACCCCCCCTCTCGATGGTCCTCTCGGTGCCCGCTGCTGGTGGTAGCTCTCCTCTCTCTCTCCCTCACCCCCTCCAGGCCGCACCACTCATCCGCTGCGAGCCGCATGTTCCTCGAACCTCTCTAACCATGTAAGTAAATTTTTCCACTCCATAATGTTGGGTGCTCTCGCAATGATCACTCTTGCTACCATAAGGCCTCTCATCCAAACCCTTTTTTCTTTTTATCTCTAATTAATGGAGGCATACTACCTAGGACGCACTTAGGACTCTGCACACTTGAGCAGCTCCATATCATATGCATATAGTCTGCGGACTCTTCTCTACATTTCCAGCAATTCTCGCTCTTTATAGATCCTACTTAACAATGTAGGGGTCATGTATATTCTATGGATAATATTAAAATAAATTAGCCTAAAGTTACTGGAAATCGTTGTCTTTTTTATATATTTACTAATATTACTATTACACCACAAAGGTGAAAAGTGTGAAGAGTTCAAGATTCCCAGTATTCCTTTTATTTTTGACCCAAACCAGGTCAACCATTCGACATATTGGGCATTTTTTCCCTTTATTTTTGATAAATCCAGTCTCCAGTATACTGAATATGTTGTATTTTGGGCCAATAAAGCCCTTTACTAGATATTCGTTTATTTTATTTCCCCCTTTATCCATTGGACTTGGGAGGCTAAATAATATCCCTGGAAAGGAGTGACCTCTGATACCACAGCTAGAAACCTGCAGCCAGAATAGGGCATGCTTTCCACACTCTTATGATTGCTAGGGGCCAACCACTGGGATCCCCATCATAAGATTATGGTTCCCTGGCTTACGTGGAGTGTAGTGCACATGTGTGACCACCGCTCCATCCACTCTCTGTACGACTGATAAGTAGGCTGCTCTGCCATGTTCATCAGTAACTGAGCGGTGGCCACACTGCACACTACTTCTCACACAGGGGGCTTAGAGAATCCCCGTTCTCATGATTAGCGGGGGGTTCCTGCAGTTGGATCCCCTGCAATCATACATTTATCAATTCACTTATGGATCAGTGATACGTTTTTATACTAATATTCTCGGTCGTGGCTGATTTACAGACAGAGAAGGGTTTAGGTAATAAACTGACCCAGATGGCCACCCCCTTCATCAGGTCACGGACCCAGAGATAAAAACATTTTATGTCACGGGACAATCCCATTTAACCCCTTCTTGACCTATGGCAAAGTGCATGTTATAGTTGGGTGTCAAGGGTGTATTACACCTGCCGATTTTTCAGCAGATGATTGCTAACGAGCGTTCGTAGTAACGCTCATTAGCGATCATCTGGCAGTGTTATACTGCCGCCGATTACCCGATTGCTTCCTTCCCGAAAATCGCCTGTTAAATCGGACTAAGGCCTCGTTCACATCACCGTTTCTCCTTTCCGTTCTCCGGCTCCATTTGAGGAGCAGGAGAACAGAAAGGACGGATTGTGCGGATAACTGAGACCTAACTGAGCGTAACGGAAGCCTAAAAACCCCATAGACTATAATGGGGTCCGTTCGGTGTCCGCTCAGAACATGATTTTTGAGCAGAGACAAAAGTCCTCAATGGAGCCGGAGAACGGAAAGGAGAAACGGTGATATGAACGAGGCCTAATACACCTTTTGATCCCTACACCATGATCACACAAGCAGAACTGGAGCTGTATTATTTTTATCAATAATGACTGTGGCGTCTAACTGGCTAGACAGAAGGAGGGCCCCCCTATGGTGGTCAGGGGCCTAATAATGGACCCTAGTTCTGCCATGTATACATTCCTATTAGGACCTGCCAGAGGCAGGTTCTAACATTGTGCCTGTCAGTAGAACACTGGCAGGCATAAAGCATTGCAATACAGAAGTATTGCAGTGTATTATAGAAGTAATCAAACCCCCTAGTGTTCAGCCCCATAGTGGGACTGAAAAAAAACTGGTGGATATATTACCAAAAGAAGATAAACAGTGGTGAATGGAGGGACGGCCCTGCATGTGTGGTGGTCTCTCCATTCTCTGCTATGGGACTTACAAAAAGAACTTTGCACAATATTCAAATTTTTCGAGTTTCACCTGTAGACGCTCGATCCCAACGCACAACGCAGACTGGGAACAGTTTCAAAAGAGGTCAATTTACCTATTTGTATCTTTTTTGAAGTGTGGAAGGAAACTCTGAGTACCCGGAGGAAACACATGCAAGCACAGGGAGAACGTACAAACTCCATGCACATGTCTTCCTTGGTCAGATTCAAACTCAGGACCCCAGCGCTGCAAAGCACCAGTGCTAACCACTGAGCCACCGTGACATAAATGTCCAGATGGGACAACCTCTATAACATTCCATTTGAAAAAAGCAGAGGTCACTGTGATTTTCACATGCATTGCGCCCGTCAGTGCCACCTTGTTTGGCCTTACCCAAATGCCATGTGAAAATACAACTTGTCTACCAATAACGAGCCCCCAAACGGCTACATTGATGAAAAAATATAAGGTTCTGGCTCTTGGAAGGTGAGGATAAAAAGAAAAATCTCAGGTCTTAAATGACATTGATATGGGTGTGGCATCAATGTCAGATAGGAGCGGGTCCCACCTCCTGGACTCCAGAACAGAGCCCCCAAAGTGAAAAGAGAGCACCTGAGAAGTCCCATAGCGGTGAATGGAGGGCGTCAGTGCCCCATTCTGGAGATAGAAGTGGGACCTTCTCCTATCCGACACTATCCCAGCGATACACCATCAATGTTCCAGATGGGAATATCCCTTTAAAGGGAACCTGTCACCGGTATTTTGTGTATAGAGCTGAGGACATGGGCTGCTAGATGGCCGCTAGCACATCCGCAATACCCAGTCCCCATAGCTCTGTGTGCTTTTATTGTGTAAAAAAAACAATTTGATACATATGCAAATTACCCTGAGATGAGTCCTGTCCCTGACTCATCTCACGTACAGGACTCATCTCAGGTTAATTTGCAGATGTATCAAATCGTGCTAGCGGTCATCTAGCAACCCATGTCCTCAGCTCTATATACAAAATCCCGGTGACAGGTTCCCTTTAAGGCTACATTCACACAAACGTATTTTGTTTCTGTGTTCCTTCCGGTTTTTTTTGCAGATAGTGTCCGGAAATGACTCTGTGTGCATTCTGTTTCCGTATGTCCGCCCCGCAAAAAAATAGAACTTATCCTATTATTGTCCACATTACGAAGAAGGATAGGACTGTTCTATTAGGGGCCGGCTGTTCTGTTCCGCAAAATACGGAATGCACGCAGACGTCATCCGTATTTTTCTGATCCGTGTTTTGCGGACCGCATTAGGGTACATTCAAACAATTGGTTTTGAAAATCTGCTTCCATAAAGCAGCTCAGAATCCGTACATTTTGTGACGTATTTTCGGAGGATCTTCTGCTCACAGTTTTTGGCATAGACTCATACGGCACATTTTTTTTGCCACTTCCCCTTCCTTTCAATATGAGATTCAACCCGGATTCCAAGATACGATGTCCTGCTTCATTTTTTCCGGCGCGGTTCAAGTGCTGCTTGGAGTCCTTTCTTTGCCGCCAATAACTCCATGTGAACGGGCCCTCCATTCCTCTCATGGTCCTGTCTCAAGGCCCTCCAAGTGATCACAGTAGATCTGCACCTTTGGAAGTTTGTCCCCCCCCCCCCCCAATGTACTATGCTTTACTCAATATGGCGCGCACGCCGGTTGAGCACACACGCCGGTACGCGTAGTCCACTAGTAAACCACTTTTGCCACTTAAAAGCCATTTAACCCTTTATTGCATCAAATCGGAACATTTTGTGGGTATCAGGGAGTCAGCAAAGACTGTGCTCGCCCGGAACGCCATTTTTCTTAGTACTATTCCTGCAGAAACCTGTGGAAAACTCATAAAATTGAATTCCATGTATTGTCTCAGAGCGCCGCTAGGTGTCCCCAGCAGAGGTCTCAGCACGTCACTGCCCTACATGCAGGAGATGATCGCTTGCTTATTATCCCCGCCCCAACCCCACCCACTCCGGCATGAAGCCACACCCCTCCCCGGTCCTGTGCCGAATGATGATGACGTAACGAACTCGCTGAGGATTGGTCGCCAGGGCCGTACCACTTTAGCAGGGGTGTCCTGACAGTGTTTTGCTTTCCATTTCTGCCTCTATTGTAAATCTTCCGAGCACTGCAATCCCTCATCGCCTGCGAAGTGGTACAGTCTGGGCCTCGCTGCTTTTTCGTTGTTCCCGGGAGCGGAAGGAGCCTGGAGTCCGGTAAAAGGTGAGGGGGAGGGGGGGAATACCGGAACCAAGTAAGGAAGAGAATGAGCCGCGTAACGTTATATTGTGCACGGAGAAGTTACGATCGCGCTAATTTCGTAATGTGTAGAGGACACTACGTACATAATGGCTGAATGTGCAGCCCCGATACACTTGTATGTGCGGTACAGGCTCGTGTGCACAGGTCTCTTCACTATTTGGAGCGATCAGTGTGCTTATGTGTCAGTATATACTGCACGTATGTGGTAATACTGCATGCAGGAGGCTAATGCTACCAGTATGTAAATGCATTTGCCCAATGCAAGTATTGCCCCATGAGTTGGGGGTGGGATCCCCTATTATAGGTCTATCACAGGCACCTGTCAGGTGTGACGTTCGCCAATTTGTCCTTTGTGACTTGTTTTAATTTAGAAAATTCCCTAAATCTGCAAAAATTATAATTTATTTAAAAGTTGAAATGTTGAGTTCCCTCCAAGCCCTGTACAGTCCTCTGTGCCAGAGACCATAGCCCTGGGGTGGTGTGCGAGCTGGCGGCATAGTTGGTCACACCCCTTTTTGCATTGGCACTTAAAGGGCTTCTCCATGATTTTCTAAATGTCCAGGCATTGCGTCCATACAACCTGCATGTGCCAAAGCCACCATATTCCAGCTGTCAGGGGCTCACGGGCACGGCCGGATCATGCATTTACGTGAAGTCTCCTCCACACATCTGTGTCTGTGCTCCAATCTGTGAGAAAGTGGTCAGTGATGGATCAGTGTGTCCGTTTTTTGCTGTCTGTGTGCCATCCGTGTTTCACTGACACTGCACAGATGAAAAATAGTATTTAAAGCGTCTCTTCCTAATGATCCGTAAAACACGGTTGTCACCTGTGTTACATTCGTGGTTTTCTCTGGCCCATAGACTATAATGGGCATGATGGATCCGTGAACCCGGACAAAATAGAGCGTGCATCCGTGCTAAAAACGCGGACTGTGGTAAAAAACTGATGTGTGAATACACACATTAAAATGAATGGAGACGTGTGCTGTCCGTGGAGAACACGGATGTGTGAATGAGGCTTAATACGGCGTCTGTCTCCTGTGAGGGGCGTATGCTGGAGCACGGTCTACTTTGCCGTGGCGCCAGTTAGTATTGCAGTATGGCGGTAATGCAGGCACATTTTGGCCTCTGTATGAGGCCTCTTTCACACTACAGTATGTTGCATTCAGTGTTTTGCGTTCCGTTTTTCACGGATCCGTTGTTCCGTTTTTTGCTTCCGTTGTGGTTCCGTTTCCGTTCCGTTGTTCCGTTCCGTTTTTCCGTATGGCAAATACAGTATACAGTAATTTCATATTAAAAATTGGGCTGGGCATAACATTTTCAATTGATGGTTCCGCAAAAAACGGAACGGATACGGAAGACATACGGATGCATTTCCGTATGTGTTCCGTTTTTTTTGCGGCCCCATTGACTTGAATGGAGCCACGGACTGTGATTCTCGGCCAAATATAGGACATGTTCTATCTTTTCAACGGAACGGAAAAACGGAAATACGGAAACGGAATGCATACGGAACACATTCCGTTTTTTTGCGGAACCATTGAAATGAATGGTTCCGTATACGGACCGTATACGGAACGCAAAAAACGGACCGTATACGGAACGCAAAATACTGTAGTGTGAAAGAGGCCTGACTCTGATAAAAGCTGGTCTGACCGATCCTATTTGTTTAAGTTAGGGATACACGCCAGTCTTGGCCACGACACCTTTTGCTCCACTGAAGATCGCACGTCACAATGCTATATGGCGGTATAATAAAATTGAATGGAGTTCGCGGCGGTGCAGTTGCCCTGCTGGGTAATCATGGCAGGACTCCATTCACTTTCACTGCTTCCATGTAACATAGTGAACGTGCGATCTCTGGCGGTGACCATGTAGCCCTAGCCTGAGGCCTCATGCACGCAGGCCCTATCTTTTTTTCGCTCCGCAAAATACAGATACCTTCCGCACGCATTCCACAATTTTCTCGCTTCCATCAACAGAAATGGCTAGTACAGACAAGGATACGATATGTTGTCATTTGCGGAACAGCCATAAGGATTCGCAAAAAATATACAGACGTCATCCTGTATTTTTGACGGATCAGTTTTTTGCGGACTGCAAAATACATACGGTCGTGTGCATGAGCCCTTAGGCTTAGCAACACTGATGAAGAATACTGCCCAAATACTGACTGTGTGAAGGCTACAGCCCTGGTGGCCGCGTGCAACTAAGATACAGCCAGCCGTGGCAGCCAGTGGACTAGCGTAATACAGGTACAGTGAGAAATGAATGGATCGGTGTGCATGAGGCCTAAGACTAGTGTCACATTCGTCTGTTACAGGGCTGCAGAAACGTTCCTGTATTACGCTAGTCCACTGGCTGCCACGGCTGGCTGTATCTTAGTTGCACGCGGCCACCAGGGCTGTAGCCTTCACACAGTCAGTATTTGGTCAGTATTTTTCTTCAGTGTTCATAAGCCTAAGGCCCCTTTCACACGGGCGAGTATTCAGCGCAGATGCGATGCGTGAGTTGAACGCATTGCACCTGCACTGAATCAGGACCCATTCATTTCTATGGGGCTGTGCACATGAGCTGTGATTTTCACGCATCACTTGTGCGTTGCGTGAAAATCGCAGTAAGCTCTATTTTGTGCGTTTTTCACGTTCATAGAAGTGAATGGGGCTGCGTGAAAATCGTAAGCATCCACAAGCAAGTGCGGATGCGGTGCGATTTTCACACACGGTTGCTAGGAGACTATCGGGATGGGGACCCGATCATTATTATTTTCCCTTATAACATGGTTATAAGGGAAAATAATAGCATTCTGAATGCAGAATACATAGTACAATAGCGCTGGAGGGGTTAAAAAATAAAATTTAACTCACCTTAATCCACTTGCTCGCGCAGCCGGCATCTCTTCTGTGCTGTGTGCAGGAACAGGACCTGTGGTGACGTCACTCCGGTCATCGCATGATCTTTTACCATGGTGATGGATCATGTTTTGACCGGAGTGACGTCACCACAGGTCCTTTTCCTGTACACAGCACAGAAGGAGATGCCGACTGCGCCAGCAAGTGGATTAAGGTGAGTTAAATTATTATAATTTTTTTTTAACCCCTCCAGCGCTATTATACTATGCATTCTGTATTCAGAATGCTATTATTTTCCCTTATAACAATGTTATGAGGGAAAATAATACAATCTACAGAACACCGATCCCAAGTCTGAACTTCTGTGAAGTAGTTCGGGTTTGGGTACCAAACATTCCGATTTTTTTCTCATGCACGTGCAAAACGCATTACAATGTTTTGCACTCGCGTGGAAAAATCACGCATGTTCCCGCAACGCACCCGCACATTTTCCCTCAACGCCCGTGTGAAAGAGGCCTAAGGGCTCATGCACACGACCGTAAGTAATTTTGCGGTCCGCAAAAATTACGGATGACGTTCGTGTGAATTCCGTATTTCGTGGAATGGAACAGCTGGCCCCTAATAGAACAGTCTTATCCTTGTCCGTAATGCGAACAATAATAGGACATGTTATATTTTTTTGCGGAACGGAAATACGGATATAAGGAATGCACACGGAGTAACTTTTTTTTTGTGTGGACCCATTAAAATGAATGGTTCCATATACGGTCTGCAAAAAAATGGAACAGACACGGGAAGAAAATACGTTGGTGTGCATGAGGCCTAAACAGGAGCGGATCCTAAGCACCGAAGAGGCGCAAATCTTTCCATAGTTTTGGTCCACATCTGAGCTGCGGGGCCATTCATCTCAATGGGGCCGCAAAAGATGTGAACTGGACACCTGTGTGCTCTCTGCATCAGTAAGTCCGCATCTGGGTTTTGTGGATCTGCAAGTTACAGAGCGTGAAAACTGATATGGCCGCGTGCAGGAGCCCTTAGGTTTTCTGGTTTGTTTTTATGTAGGACCCTCCTGTGGTTTTGGCTGTTCCTCTGAATGATGCTGCCACCAAAACAATCTAAGCCTGTGTGCATCTGATCGCATAGGATGTGAGCTTATTCATTCACACGGGGCCGCAAAAAATATTGTGCGCTGTCTGTATCCGTATGTCCTTTATGCTGTGGTGCAGAAAAGATAGAACATGTCCTATTCTTGTCCGTTTTGCAGACAAGAATGGCCAAGGACGTGTGGAACGGGAAAATGCGGGATGCATCCTGCCAATATATGTGATTTGCGGACCGCATAATGGATACGGTCGTGTGCATGAGCCCTTATGCAGATAAACGGACCAATTTTTAAATTCAGGCTTTTCTGTGTCAAATCTGCCGTGTGCGACTATATCCTAATGAGCCCCAGGGGTCCCACTGGTGACAGCCATAGTTGCCACCAGTTAGTTCTCTGATGAGTTGAACCTGTAAGGCGACTTTTTTATATCTGCGTTTTCAATTCCGCTATTGAGATCCATCATAGAATCTCAACAGCGGAAGAAAACGCTTCCGTTTTGTCCCCATTCATTGTCAATGGGGACAAAACTGAACTGAACAAAATAGAATGCTCCAGAATGTGTTCCGTTTCGTTGCGTCCACATCGCGGACAGAATAACGCTGCAAGCAGCGTTTTCCTGCCTGTGATGTGGTGCGGAGCAAGAAGGATCCGTCCTGATACACAATGTAAGTCAATGGGGAACGGATCCGTCATGGCTATAGAAGACATAATACAACCAGATCCGTTCATGACGGATGCATGCGGTTGTATTATTGTAACGGAAGCGTTTTTACAGATCCATGACGGATCCGCAAAAACCGCTAGTGTGAAAGTAGCCTTACACGTTATGGATGGTGTGGGCAGTGGATTTGTGCAGGGTCTGCCTGGGTTTTTGGAAGAATTGTTCTCAGTCTGCTGCATGTGAACAATGTCTCAGAAGTATACACTGTACATGGTCTGTGTCGCTGGGGGGATCCTCTCATCTGGCAGGTCTGATACTACGGGACTGCATAATCTTAATTGACAGGGGAGGGAGGACCCCCTTTTAACTGTTAGCGGGCAGGAGGAGGCACATTTTATGATGGCAGCCACAGAACAAACAACATGCATTTTTACACCATGACCCGGTTTAGTACGTTCTTTTCCTCTCGGCTCATATACCGCACCGCAGCCGCTCTATAGATGACACATTTTTGACAGGGATAAATAAAAAGCTTCCGTCTGTAGAGGAGACCCTTTTTAGTCCAACTTGACCCCCTTCCCTGGATCACATGCGCTCTTATGGGCAGTGACAATGTATAATCCAATTATTTTACCAGTGTGCTCACGGCTGAGCCCTGTGTGCCGCCATCCTACCTATCATATGGTTCTGCACATATGAAATCGGGGGAGGCCCCGTGCACCTCTGGGAGCCCTATGAATATGGACGTCTGCATTGGCTTCTATGGTCAAGCGGTTCGGAGCTGACCAGTATAGACTGACGGCTTGTCACTGGTGCTGGTATTAGGGGACTATCTGTAAAGATAACTTATGAGGCGGTCGTTTTCATCGGGATTATCTGTAAAGATAACTTATGAGGCGGTCGTTTTCATCATAACGTTATATCATGGAATTTCTAGTATAAAGTTTTTCTCCTATAAAAATGATGGTTCCACGTATTGTGTGTCTTCAAACTGAAGTTCCTCAGCTCACATCCACGTTTTATCACATAAGGCTACTTTCACACTTGCGGCAGAGGATTCTGGCGTGCAGTTCCGGCGTAATACGGATGCAAACGGATGCATTTGTGAGACAGATCCGGATGTGGATCCATCTGACAAATGCATTGCAATGCCGAATCCGTCTTTTTGGTTGTCATCCGGAAAAACGGATCCGATATATTTCCCCCCCCCCCACATTTTTAAAGGTCTGCACATGCGCGGACCGGCAGAACGGATCCGTCAATGCGGCAGTTTTAATGCCGGATCCAGCACTAATACATTCCTATGGAAATTAATGCCGGCATTCCGGCAAGTGTTCAGGATTTTTGGCCAGAGAGAGAACTGCAGCATGCTGCGCTATTTTCTCCGGCCAAAAAACGTAAGATGGACTGAACTGATGCATCATGAACGGATTGCTCTCCATTCAGAATGCATTAGGATAAAACGGATCAGGACGGAACTCAATAACGGAAAAGAAAAAACGCTAGTGTGAAAGTTCCCTAAGCCACTGGTGGTTTTTGCGGAAGGGATTTGCTTCACACGATGTATTTTTGCTCCGCGTCCGCATTTTTTTGCGGATTGGATGCAGTCCCATTCATTTCAAAGGGGCTGCAAAAAATGCAGACAGCACACCGTGCGCTGTCTGCGTCCTTATGTCTGTTCTGCAGTCCCACAAAAAAGAGGGAATTGTTACAACAGGTCTGCAAAAAAAAATATAACGTATGCAAGACAGACATCGCCCCAATGTCATCCATATTGTTTGTAAATCTACGTCTTGTGGACTACAAGATACGTATGATCATGTGAATGCACCTTTAGGGCCTATTCACACAACCGTTCTTCTTTCCGCATCGTATGCAGACCCATTCATATCAACAGGTCCGCAAAAGATGGGCATCCATATGTCCGTTCCACTGCCCAGCAAAAAAGATAGAGCATGCCCGTTTTGCAGACAAGAATAGGCATTTCTACCATTGGGCAGGACGTTCGGAAACGCAAAATGTGGAATGCGCACATCCGGTATCTGTGTTTTGTGAAAACAGATCCGGTGTGTTCTGTTTTGTGAAAACAGATATGGTCGTGTGATTACACCCTTAGGGACGTTGGGTCGGATTTATCAAAACTGGTGTAAAGTAGAACTGGCTTAGTTGCCCACAGCAACCAATCAGATTCCACCTTTCATTTTCCAAAGGAGCTCTGAAAAATAAAAGGTGGAATCTGATTGGTTGCTATGGACAACTAAGCCAGTTCTACTTTACACCAGTTTTTAATAAATTCGCCCCATTGACTTGAGAAGTTAGGGCCTTTTTACACAGGCCGATAGAACGGGCAGAGATAATTTGCCCGATCGTCCAGACGTGTAGAGGGGCCCTTACTCGGGACAATACCATGCCAATAAAGCTGGCATACAAGATAGCGGTCACCTGAGCAGGCTACGTCCTTCACCTCCCATAAGGCCTCATGGACACGACTGTATATCTATTTTGCGGTCCTTAAATCGCGGATCCGCAAAATACGGTTGCCGTCTGTGTGCAGTCCGCATTTTATTTGCAGACTCGTTTTTAAAGGGTCCGCGGTCTACATTTCTACTTTTTTGTGGAACGGACATACGGATGCAGAAAACACACAGATGGTCCATGTGCTCTCTGTTCTGCTAAAAGGCAGTCAATGGGTCCACAAAAATGCGCCTGTAACACGGACTACATCTGTATTTTGCAGATCCTCGATTTGCGGACTACAAAGCGGATACGGTCATATGCATGGGGCCTAAACACGCATGCTCAGTTCCGCCAAGTATACGGTACATGTTTATTTCTGTGGAGAAAAGGGAGACAAGCCGCTGCTGGGTAAATCCGCCAGCTCAAGCATCGGGCAAACTCTGGGAACCACAAGGGCTCATGCACACGACCGTATGTATTTTGCAGTCCACGAAAAACGGATTAGCAGATAATATGGATGACGTCCGTGTGCATTCCGTATTTTGCGGAACGGAACATCTGGCCCCTAATAGAACAGTACTATCCTATCCTTGTCTGTAATGCGGACAATAAAAGGACATGTTTTATATATGAGGCAATGGAATGCACGCAACTTCTGTTTTTTTTTTTTTTTTTTTTTTTTTTTTGTGGACCCATTGAAATAAATGGTTTTGCATACGGTGCAGAACGGACACAGAAAGAAAATATGTTCGTGTGCATGAGCCCTAAGGGTGGTGACATACAGTCTTTTTATTTATTTTTATTTTTTTTATTGCATTTTGCAGTTTATGATATATATATATACGGTATATAACATATTTTTTTTTCATTTTTTTTTTTTTTTTTAACACAAGAAACACCGGCTTCAGATTTTTCTATGGGAGTTATTAAATGCAGTACAAACATGTTTTTTTTTTTGTTAGTGTTTTTTTAGGCACTTGTGGTTCTTTTTTTACGCCCATTGCTATTCGCTGACGCTCCCAGCATGGTCACCCTGCATGTGTAAGGTGTTTTTTTTATTTATTTTTTTTCTTCCCCAGTGTACCCATTTTTAATGGCTGTCAGAAGGGTGCATTCGTGTTTTAAATGGCTGTTAAAAACTGCCCCATTGATTTCAATGGTGCCTGTCTGGTCGTGAAAATCACAGAGAATAGGACTGTTTTAAAAAAATAAAATAAAGTGCATGTGAATATTCCCATTGACATTAATTTGTTCTAAGAATGATCATGCGACAGCCGTTAAACATCCATTTTTCAAGTTTGTGTGAGCGTAGCCTTAGGCCTCATGCACATGACCATTGTTCTGGTCCGCATCCGAGCTGCAGTTTTTGCGGCTGGGGTGCGGACCCATTCACTTCAATGGGGCCGCTAAAGATGCGGACAGCACTCCGCTTTGCGGACAAGAATAGGCATTTCTACAATGGGCCGCCTGTACCGTTCTGCAAATTGCGGAAGGCACACGGGCAGCTTCTGTGTTTTGCGGATCCGCAATTTGCATGAGACCTTACTGCGAGTTTGCAGTGCATGCGGTTTGGCTCTACTGGGAAATCCTTAGCGCATGCGCCCAGTGTGGACATATCCTCATACCCTGCACTGCGTCGGCTTCCTTTATAGCAGAAAGGGAAACTAATGGAAATGATTTTAAGTGTGTCACTAATACAGCATGCGGTTTTTTGTATCACTGTCATGTTTTCCAGGACGAAATTGGGGCGCTCCAGCTTGTAAATTCGGACTGAAGATGTCGTCTTCCGCCTCCTTCCTAAAGAGAGCCTGCTGTGTAGAAACGTAGACGGAACACAAACCTGTGACGGTAATGGAAATCTCGCCACTGCTACTTTCGCATCAGCGTTTTTGCTGGATCCGACAGGGATCAGCAAAAAACGCTTCCGTTAGGATAATGCAACCATCTGCATCCATTCTGAACAGATCCCGTTGTATTATCTCTAAAATGACCAAAACCGATCCGGCACTAAACCTATTGTGAGTCAATGGGGTACGGATCCGTTTTCTTTTGTGTCCGAGAAAACGGATCCAGCACCATTGACCATTGCCGGATCCATCTTCATCAGTATCCCATGCTTGCAGCGGTTTTATGTCCGACATGGGAACGCAACCAAATGGAACAGATTGCATTCTGGTGCCCTCCGTTCTGATTGACAATGAATGGGGCCAAAACTGAATTGTTT